>NC_053498.1:38055102-38150102 GCF_905171775.1 Rana temporaria | reverse complement strand
CCCTTAGATCATAGGTGTCAAACACAAGGCCTGCAGGCCGAATCAGGCCCTCCAAGCCATTTTATGTGGCCCTTGAACCTCTTCTGCAGCTGCAGTAGAGCTCCAGCCCTCCTCTGGTCCTCCTCCAGACTCTTACTTTCTGATTTCAAACAATGCAGCCAGCTTCTTCCCAGCATAAGCAAAGGGGGGTGCACTGTGATGTAAGGGAGAGTGGGGGACTCAACTTCTGATGGTGAGGTGGTTCTTGACATCTAATGTAAGGGGAGGGGATGCACTGGACATCTAATCTTACAGATACAATTGGCCCTTTTGGAGGGCAATCATAATGCTAATGCGGCCCACGATGAAATGGAGTTTTGACACCCCTGCCTTAGATGAACCAAAGGCGTACATATTTTTTTACCTGGTGGTGGCATCACAAATTGGTGAAACACGGATGTGCCGAGTCAGGGATGAATGGTTGATTTTACAAATTTACAGTTGAATTGCACTGATGATATTTACTGGGACAATAACACATAATATATTTGGATCCATTTCTTTTTAAATTTTGGATTTTTTTTTTTTCAAACTGTTATTTTTTATAAGTTCAATATTTTATTGGGACACATGCTGTGTTTGGTACTGCATCGTTGAACTAGTGTATAGTTAACCACTTGATGGTAGTTGTTGAAGTGTATCAACATTTAAAGTTGCACAATTATCTAATTTATTGATTGCACATTTATTGTTGAATTAGAAATATTTAAATTATATATTAGTGCAGTTATCACTTTTCCTTTTTTACCCCACTCTAGGGCAGGATATATTTTTAACTGCAGCAAACCAAAATTGATAGACATGATTAAGTGTTGTTAGCGCCGGTGACACGTTTTATACATTTATAGATAGTAGCATCTAGCTCTAAACTGATGCGATTAAATCGCTGCGTGCAGAAGAAGCTTCTTCCTTAACTAAGGAGTCAATGCAAACTTGACACAAAGCCTTCTTCCAACCCTCTGGTAACTTTGTTTTACACGAGGGGCATCTCTTTGTGATAGTTGGATCAGAGCTCTTAGCCTGCCAAAAAAATAACAAAGAGAGAAACACCAGTATCCCAGTGAGTCAAACCTGCCTCCTAACATGCTCACCACAGGTAGTACAACAGCCAACTCCCTGTGCCCAGACAGGCCCCAGCCACCAGGGGGAAAACATGGAAAGAGGCACCACAGTATACAGGGTAGATCCCACATACCCCCTTACCTGGGCCTTGCTTGCTGGTGCCTGTCCCACTCGCTGCTGCCACAGAGTCCATCGTGGTGCTGTGTTCAGTGGCTCCAAACGCCGGTTCTGGAAACTATAAACGCCACTAAACACAGTGAACGTCTGCCGCCGCCTAAGGAGCAGCTTCAGGAACAGTCCTGTTCACTCTGAGCTAAAAAGGGAGGAGCCCACTTACCAGCTACCCTTGGCGCGGCGTGGGGAGCAGGCTCTCTGGAGGAAGAAAAAAAAAAAAAAAAAAAAAAGTATGGTGGGGTAGGCAGTCTGGCCTCTCAGGACAGCACCTAAGAGACCCTCCTACTAGCTGTTCCCTGGCCGGAGGAAATACAAAAACCGATGAGCTGTGGGGAGAAGCCTCCTTTTAAAGTGTGGTGGAGTTTGTGTTTCCCGTTTCCTAGTGGGTGGAGCCACTCTCTCATGTGCGGTCCTGAAAGACGATAAGGGAAACATCTGTTTTCTGAATCTGAGCAGTAGCCTTCAGATAGACCTTAACTGCTCTCACTACATCCAAATAATGTAATGACTTCACTTCTGCAGAACTGGGTTCTGGAAAAAATGAAGGGAGAACCTTATCTTGGTTCAAATGAAAACCTGACATCACATTAAGTAGAAAGGTTGGATAAGCTTTGATTCCGTGGAGTGGAACCAATTGTGGGTGTGCCTCTCGGGATTTGGATTTGGCCCCAACTTTATTCGCTGGGTCCAGCTCCTATATCAGTCCCCGAGGGCCAGGGTGTTTGTGAACAGCTGGCTTTCTGACCGATTCCCGCTAGAGAGAGGGACTCGACAAGGCTGCCCCCTTCCCCCCATGCTGTACAGCATTTTAAATTTGATTCCCGCGCGTGCTGGTAAAACAGTCAGACCCAACCTTCACCCATCATGGCGGGCTATGTCAAAGACCTTCAGGGACTGGGGCCCTCTTAGGATTTCCACTCCCCTGGACCTGTATCACACCCAGTCACAAAAAAACGTTGGTATCTGGTGCATAACCAAAGCACTGGTTTCCCGGGTCCAGCTCTCCTAAGAGAAACATTACAGGCAAAACCTCGCTCTTTCCCGAGGCTCAGGTACCATTCACTTTGGATGGGTCCGGTTGTATAGTCCCCATGATCCCGGAGGATCTTCCAGCGGAGCTCTTCAAAAGCACTTCAACAGTGACCAACACCTTAGACACTGTCGAAAAAAACTACACTGGTACTCCCAGTATGGGAGGGGACTTTCTGTCTGGGGTGTGCCAGTGTCCATCACCTAAAGGTAGGCCTATAACACACACAGTTATTACTATGCAGCTCTGTGTCACGTGATGTACGAAAACTAAATAATATAAACTTTTTGCCTAAGAGATAGCAATGGTAACTTTTTCTTATAAAAATACTTTTGGCCTGGCAAGCATGCTAACTCAGTGGCTGCCTTAAGAATGGGTTTCCTTTAAACATTATTATTAATAAACAGGATTTATATAGCGCCAACAGTTTGCGCAGCGCTTTAAACATGAACACGTGTTTACTTTAAGCTAAGAAGAAAACATGTATGTTTATGTACTCTGCAGAGATCCTCAGGAGGCACAAAGCCTGGTATGCACTAATAAGCAAAGGCCTTTGCCTGGCCTTGACCCAGTCAGCATCTTACAAGTTTTGTTAAAGTGGTTGAAGTTAAATTTACACTATCATATCTGTTTATTCATGCATTGTGCCTCGGTGTAAAAAAAAAAAAAAAAAAAAAAAAAAAGCTATATACCTGTTGCAGCGGGCGAGACCAAGGATCCCCCCCCCCCCCCCCCCGCTGTCAGTCAGCAGGAGAGGAGAGACACAGGGGCACATTACATGAACAGAGAGGTTAATGCAAAGGTAACCCCAATTTCAGCAAGAGGGCAGGCAAGGACACAGAGCCGACAGACAGGGAGGGGGGAGAGGGGGAGGAGAACAGAGGAGAGAGCGTATGACGGAGACACGTAAACTGACCACGATATCAGGGCTCAGCAGCCATGATACACAGTGGTCAGTTTACAAAGGGGATGGCAGAACCAGGCAGGATCAGCCAGGTATTTCTGGCGATACAGGGGTCAAATGACACAGCACAAGCAATGTGCTGGATAACGTGCTTTTAAAAAGGAACATGTTTTTTTCCCCCAGGTTAAAAAAAAAACACTGTAAGGTTTATTGCTTTTAAAAGAGAACACAGATTCCCTTTAAACTCCACTAACACAAATATACAACTGTTAATGTCAAGAAAATTACTTTACCTGGAGGAGGATAACACTGGAGAAGGCGCAACAGCTTTACAGAGAGCCAGGGAGCAGGGACAAAATAATATGTATAATCCTGCAGATCAGTGGAGGCTGAAGATACAATCTGTCAAAATGGGACAGATATTAGATTTTTGATAAGCTGCCATTATAGGCTGTAATTCTTATTCTTTTTTATTGAAAATGTTGCAACCCCCACCCCCCCTCAAGTAAACACGTATTAACTGTACACAAGGGGGAACAGTCCATTGAAATGGATCCACATGGTGTGATATTTTATGAGTCTTGTGTCAAAAGGCTTTTGTTCACATCAGGATGGCTTTTCACCTTATACATGACTGCCAAAGCATTGCAAAGCAGATTGATGCAGCAAAATTATGACGTAATGGATGTAAATTTCATGTGCAATGCAATGTAAAAAACAAACAAAAAAACACTGAATTCATTCATCAACACAAGTCCAAAGACAGAGCACCTAAACCTGTCTACATAAATGGATAACATCTGCTTCTGTTCGCCAGTCAACCCATCTTTTTAAATTTTGTGCAATGACCAGTGAAAAACAGATAAAAGGAATTTAACCGGTTCCCGACCGACCCACGCCGATAAACTGCGGCAGAATGGCTCTCCTGGGTGAAATCCCGTATGGGTACGTCCTTCCCTTAAGTGGGCACCGGAGGTGCGTGCTGAACCCGCGGGGGACCCGATGCACATGGCCGGCGGGCATTTTTGCTGCTGGCTACGCGCGATCACGAGAGCCAGCATGGGGATTGTTGTGTGTAAAACACACACACCCATCCCTGTGCTGCCAGGGCAGAGGCGACACATAGTTTATTCCTACCAAGTAGGAACAACGATATGTCTCCTCACCTAGTCAGTCCTATCCCCCCAGTTAGAACATGCCAAGGGAACACATTTAACCCCTTCCCTGCCAGTGACATTTACACAGTATTCTGTGCATATTTTTTTTTTTTTTTTTTTTTAAAGTGTATTTTGTGCGTGTACTCGAGAGAGGAGCCGGACTGCAGGAGTTGGGAGTAGGCAGGCCTCCCCCAGAGGCAATCTGCCACCTTTCTCCATGCCCCGGGTGGCAATGGCGGGTGTGTGAGGGGGTCCTCCCACACAGCCCGCCCTACCTGCTCCGCTTTGAAGCCCAACGGGGCAGAGGGACTCCCTATAAGGGAGTGAGAGGATTTGCCCGCTCAACCAGCCCTGTTAGTCCTTCGCCTCTCTTTTTAGAGACCGCGTGGTCAAAGTGCGTGCATGTTAACCCAATTTTGAGTGGGTGTAAGTGTGGTGGTTTTTGTGGGAGGGGGGTGGGCGTACTAAGCGCAGGCTTACCTCGCATAGCACACCCACCGGGAGCCGGGCTGAGACCACCAAACTCAATTCACATGTAGCCGAGACCGGGAACCGAACCCCTAGCTGCAGAGGTGAATGGCTTGTCAGCGCAGTGCCAATCGCGTTGAGCCACCGCAGCTCCCTCTGTGCATATTTATAGCACTGATCGCTGTATAAAATGTCAATGGTCCTGAAAAATATGTCAAAATGTGTAAAAAAAAATGACATATTTCCCATAGTTTGTAGATGCTATAACAATTTTTTACCAAAAAGATGTAGAAGAATATATAAAATCAGCCTAAACTGATAAGTTTATATTTAGTTTATATTTATAAGTTTATATTTGGGTTATTATTTTCAAAATTGTCAACTTTTTGTTTATAGAGTAAAAAATATAAACCGTCGAGGTGTTCAAATATCACCAGTAGAAAGCTCAAAAAAAAGTGAAGGTGAATCTCCCCAACGAGGACACAGACAGCAATGAAAACTTGACAGGGGTTCCAACCCAACCAAAAACCTGGGACACAGTAAAAACAAAATGCAAGGATTTGCAAAGTTCATAAACCCATATTTTATGCACAGGAGAAAAAAAAATTAAAAATAGAAGACATATCAAATGTTTAACCACTTTAATAAAATCGGACACTTTCAACCCCTAACTGCCCAGGTCAATCATCACCGCTGTCGCACTGAATGACAATTGCTGGGGTCATGCAACACTCTACCCAAGTGAAGTTTTTATCACACAAATAGAGCTTTCTTTTGGTGGTATTTAACATGTTTTTCTTTGTTTCGATTATAACATTTTAAATTTCGACATAAATTTAGGCCAAAATGTGTACGGTTACATTTCTGGGGTGAAAATAACCCAAATCCATCTTTATTATTTAGTCTGTACTGCCAAGCTGTTCAGCTGCAGACAGTAAACCTTTACAAATCAAGGACAGGACAGATGTGTCTGCATCCAAGGGTGCACATCTGTACCCAACCACAGATAATCTACCATGTGCGATTACATGTAAATAGCTGCGGACAGTATCAATCTGTCATTGATGTGTACGTGCTTATGGTCTGCCAAGTCAACAGAAACCTTTAGCAGCACCAATCACAAGAATACACTGATCTGGGCAGTCCATCCCCAATCGCCCATGTTCATGAGCCTTAAAAGCCCAATGCAACCATTTACAGTCAGTCATTTTCAAAATGTCAGTTCCTAGTGTGCATTCCAGTCACAGGTGAATGGTAAAAATAGGTGTTTCAGAGAGGTTTTACCTTTCCCCATAAACTGCAAAGGCCCATGTGGCACAACAAAAATAACATTCCAGTCACATTCAGCAGGCAGAACTGCTGCCGGAAATGACACACTTATGTAAATGGGGCCGCATCATTAACTGGCCTGCAACAGTGTGCAGTGCAATGTTAAACCAGACTATAGCCACATATCGTCTCATCACTGCCTGGTAAACTTCCTTTTCAGAGGGGCAGCAGACTGCCACAGTTGTAAACTTAACCTAATATTTCTGACGCAAACAAGCTGTATATAAAAATGCTTCTTTCATTAAACATCTGCATGCCCAAGTGTTTCTTTGTAGTGGTCTCCCTTAAAAAACAAAACAAAAAAAACTTACCCGACTGAGTCTGGAAACTGCCAGAGACACACATGTCTTGAAGTCGTCTGGATTCTTTCTGCAGAGGCAAGTTATGAGGCTGACAGCTGCAGTCACCACTCCCTGTATTCATGACAAAACACAAAAAGTAGATGTAGGACGTAAAACCAAAAATTCAAAGCAGAACTCCAATCAAAGATAAAAACAAAACAGCTGGCTAAAGACCAAATAGAAAAAACTGTTTGCTGCAACATTCAATGTTGCTGCCCCTGTCTATCCATTAAAATGCATGTGCCTCCACTGTGGGGACGCTCATTGTATAGTGTTAGGACCACAGATTACAGGGTGCCTTGGCGCGGCTCTGTGGCTCACGCATGCGTTTGCAAATGCGTGCGGACCGAACCCCTGTTTTTAAACGCATACTGTTAGACAGGTTAATTGGTTTTCTGCAAGCTGGTCGGTAAGTAGGCTTGGTTTTTCCCTGGGCATTCCCCAGGTTTTTGTTGTTAACATTTAATGTCAGTCTAGAGATTTCACCCACAGTATTTACTAGGGTTGCACCGATAGTAGCAATGGTGCAGATACCGCGCATTTGCAGGAGTCCTCGTACAATGCTTTGATGTTTGACCCGATACCTGGGTAGTGGGGGTGATTGGTGCGGCGGTGGGGGTAGTTACAAGCATCGATCTCAATGTATATAGTTACATAGTAGGTGAAGTCCAACCTATGTGTGTGACGATATGTCAGTATTACATTGTATATCCCTGTATGTTGCGGTCGATCAGGTGCTTATTTAATAGTTTTTTAAAACTATAAATGCCTCCCCCCCCCCCCGCTCCCCCGCTGAAACAACCGCCTGTGGAAAGGAATTCCACATCCTTGCTACTCTTACAGCAAAGAACCTTTTATGCAGTTTAAGGTTAAACCTCTTTTCTTTGAGGGGCCACGTGTCTCATTAAACTCCCTTCAGTAAAAAAGTTTTATCCCTAATGTGGGGTCACCAATATGGTATTTGTAGATTGAAATCATTAGGGCCAAAACAACTAATCGATTAATCGACAACTAATAGATTATGAAATTAATCAATTACAATTTTCATAACCGATTAATCGGCCAGTAACATAATGGGGTTAAAAAATAAAAATATCCCTTTATAGTACAAAAAGAGCAAATCGCTACTGTAAATATTACTTTCACTGTCCCACAGTAAAAAAAAAAAAAATTAACCCCTTACAGTTGCGATTTGCTCTTTCCTGGTGCCTCCATGGCAGCATACCTGTGACAAGCTCCTCCCTCAGGACTAGTGATTATAAAAGAGCTGGTTAGCCCCCACATTCTCCTTTTTTCCCCCTCATACCTCATGGCAGTGAATACTGGTCGAACGTCCTACCTTCTGCATTCAGCAGCGTCCATCCGGGTTCAAGCCTCTCCCGGATACTGTCCCTTCTCTTGGGCAGCTAAACGCTCTAATAAGGTTGGGAGTCCCTTCTATAGGGTCTTTTTGGACAGGCAGTTTGTCTCTTAACTAAGAGCTCTATCTGCAGTATTTCTCAGGCATCTGGCTCCCATGGTAACAGAGGCAGCAGCTATTACCTTTATTTATTTATTTTCTCCCCTTTCTTAGGCTTCCTTCTGACCCCTCTTACTTTTCTCATTGTGCCCCTGTCATCCCCCCCCCCCCTCGCTTCCCCCTGTCATCCCATCGCTTCCCCCCCTGTCATCATCCCGCTTCCCGGTCCTTCTCTCCCCTTTAGGGATCGCACGCACTCACCCCCATATATATACACACACACTATATATATATATAATAAAAAAAAGGGGGGGGGACCAGTAAACATGGAAATGTTGTCCCGTTTAGCCAAGTTAAGCCATGACCCTTAACCCTTTCCTGTTCTTTTCTTAGCCGCTTCCTCTACTAATCCACCTAACATGAGCCATTCGCCGCCCATACAAGATCCTACTCTACACTTAAGGTAAGGACCTATGTCCAGGTAAGTTTACGCACGATAGAATAAAAAAAAAAAAAAAATGTGCACCGAGGCTCGTACTCATGTGTTGCAGCCCTGTACGCCAGAAGACGTCTAAAAAGACCTCAAGGCGACATAAAGACTCTGACTCAAGCCCCAGCAGATATAGGTCTTCCAAGCGAGGAGACCATGGGAGTGGCAGGAAGTCATCGGCCGAAAAACTCCATTACTCGCGCTCCGCGAGACCTAGATCTCCAAAGTGTCAAGCCTGTGGAGCTACCCCTCTTCTACATAAACGGATCTGTGGAGATTGCCTGAGGGACTATGCGACGGAGTCTGAGGGCCTCCAAGTGGCGGACCTGCTTAAGAAGGCAATAAAATATTATTTTGCAGAATTAGTGGCCACAATGCCGCCGCAGCAACCGGTATCTCCTCCTCAGGAGCAACTGGCTGAGGAGGCCATTCCCGGGCCGTCCACTAGTGGAATTCTTCGCACGCCAGCTGCTTCATCCTCTAAGCATCAGGAGGAGGATGACTCCTCAGGGGACTCCTCTGATGACTTGGATGCCTCTGGCTTTGCCTTTGCCATGGTCCAGCCCTATGTACAGGCAGTAAAACAGGCGATTGGCTGGGAGGAGACAGACAGAAGTCAAGAAGTACAAGGCGTACTTCCCCTTTCTCAAACGCCAAATTTTCTTTTTCCCTCTCATGGACGAGATTAAGGGTGTGATTGAGGAAGAATGGGAAAAGACGGAAAAAAGATTTTCCCTTAATCGCATGGCAAAACTATACCCTCTTTCGGAAGCCGACACTGCAATGCTTGAGGCCCCTCCAGTGGTCGATGCAGCAGTGGTAAGGTTAACAAAAAACGTTACACTTCCTATGGAAGACTCAACTTCATTTAAGGATCCACTCGATAGAAGAATGGATCTCGACCTCAAGAAAGCTTACCAGAAGGCGGGCAATGCTTGTAAACCTGCGATAGCCCTAACATCAGTGTCCAACGCGCTATGTACCTGGACAGATAATATAGAGTCGGCAATCCAACAGGATATCCCAAAGGAGGACATTATCAAGGCCTTAGACGAGCTAAAACTCTCCAGACTTTATTGGGGAAGATCGATTTAGTTCGATGCTCCGCAAGGTCAATGCTCCACACAGTAATGGCCAAACGGGCCTTGTGGCTGAAACCATGGTCAGCAGACATTGCATCAAAACAGAATTGGTGCAAAATACCGTTTGATGGGAAAGCCCTATTTGGGGAGAAATTGGATAAAGCCATCTCTCGCGTTACTGGCGGGAAGGCAGGATCCTGCTAAGTCCTTTTGACGCCAAACCATTCCAAGCGATTCCTGTGGGGGCCAGACTCCAACACTTCTCGAAAATATGAGAGCAAAAGTGCAGGGATCCTTGGTTAATTTCCACTGTCAAATACAGGTACTTCTGGACATTTCTAGACAAACCCCCCAAAGACTTCTTCTCTCCAACGAGGGTATCAAGGTCCCCTCAAAAAGAGGAAGCACTCCAGCAGTTTCTTCTCTTTACAGGAACAGCAGGCAGTAATTCCAGTACCTCCATCACAAAGATTTACAGGTTTTTTCTCCACCCTGTTTCTAGTCCCCCAAAAAAAAACGGAGGTTGGAGACCTGTCATAGACCTAAAAAGGCTAAAAATCGCTACATTTTCTTCATTTTCAAGATGGAATCACTACAAACAATCGTCCGCGTAATCCAACCAGGGGACTGGATGTTATCAATAAACTTACGGGATGCTTACCTGCATATACCTATACTTCCTTCTTTCCAGAAGTATCTGAGGTTTGCAGTAGGCCAGGTACATCTTCAATTCTGGAGTCTCCCGTTTGGCCTCTGCACTTCACCAAGAGTCTTCACAAAGACCTTGATTGCCATTATAGCCCCTCTAATGGAATGGTGGCTTCGAGTTTACCATTACTTGGACGATCTTCTCCTGGTGAAGGATCCAGCCCAATTAGTGGAACACAGGGAAGTTCTTCTGACAACGCTAGCAGAATTTGGATGGAAGATAAACCAGGAGAAGAGTCACCTTTCTCCAAACCAGGAAATGATTTATCTGGGCGCACTGTTCAACACAGAGAATGGAACAGTATCCCTTCCACCTCAGAAGGTGACATCTATCATTCGGCAGATAATTAGTGTGAGTGCGAGACCCTATCTGCCCGCCTCGAACTGTCTGAGCCTGATAGGCTGGATGTCGTCATGTATCCCTATGGTCCCCTGGGCCCATTGGCATTTGAGATATTTCCAACTGGAATTCTTGAGGCAGTGGAACAAACGGTATCTATCTCAACCCATACGCCTGACGACCCTGATGCTCAGAAGTCTTCATTGGTGGATGAAGAAAACACACGCTGATGAAGTTACCACCGATGCCAGTTTAGCAGGCTGGGGAGCATACTGCAACCAGATCTCAGTGCAGGGGAGATGGTCCTTTCATGCAACAGGCCTGGTATCAAATATCCTGGATAATCGGGCAGCCTACCTTGTATTACTAGCCCTAGAATTCGAGATCACAGGGAGACCAGTTCGACGGATGGACAGAGCCGCTGTATCTTATATACACCGACAAGGAGGGACGCACAGCAGGTCCCTGCTGAGGGAGGTGGAACCCATAATCCTCTGGGCGGAAAGAAATCTAAAAGACCTAAGGGCAGTCTACCTGCCCAGTCATCTCAACTCAAGAGCCGACCTCCTGTCTCGCAGGTTCATAGATGCCAACGAATGGTCTCTGCACCCAACAATTTTCAACTGGATAGTGAACCAGTGGTGGCTCCCTGAGCTGGACCTATTTGTGACAGCGTGCAATACCAAGCTTCATCTTGAGGCTCCCACATCCCCAGGCGAAAGCAGTAGACGCTCTCTCAGCCCCCTGGGCATGCAATCTGGCCTATGCCTTCCCTCCTCGGCCTCTCATTCCAAAACTCCAGGCGAGGATCATGATAGAATCCACAACAGTAATAGCGGTTCTACTATACTGGCCAAGACGTCCTTGGTTTCCTACGGCAATGTACCTGAGCCTCCAGTTAAAGTTCCGTTGATACCCTTCCTCCTGTCTCAGAGATATCACACCCATCCAGATCCAGGCAGGCTGAATCTTCACATCTGGCGGCTGAAAGGCAAAGGTTTGAATCCCTAGGATGTTCCAGCGAGGTTATCGCAACCCTCCTCAGGGCTAGAAAGCCTTCCACAAACAATATATACGATAGGGTGTGGAACAAGTTCAGGGCCTTCATGATTGGCATCAATTTTTTTTAAGGCCGTCAGAAAGATCTGACCACCCACTAAACAGTCTTTTCCCACCTTGGACCTCGCTATCATCCTAGAGTCCTTAGCCAGCCCACCTTTTACTCCTATGGACTCGGCATCACTTTGGATTCTAACCTTGAAGCTTACCTTCTTGATAGCCATAACCTCTGGCAGACGAGTTTCAGAGCTCCAAGCTTTAGGGGCAGATGATAATCATATGATATTCTACTCTGACAGAGTGGAACTCAGAACAGTACGAGGATTTATCCCCAAGGTCGCATCATCCTTGACCATGTCGGAACCCTGGGCACTCCCAACGTTTTTAGAACAGGACTCCGGTTCTATTCACGAACTGGACATTGCCCCCACCATGAGATGTTATCTTCAGGCCACGGTATCCTTCAGAGACTCTACCAGGTTGCTCATAATTCCCTGGGGGAAGAACAAAGGCAAGGAGTTGTCGGCAAGAACAATTGCCTCATGGATCGTTAAGCTCATCCACAAGGTGTACAGGACGAGGGGGGTCTGGACCCCCCTTTGATGGTCAGGGCGCACTCCACTAGGGCAGGATCTGCCTCTTGGGCGGCAAGGGCAAACGTGTCAATCAAAACCATTTGTAGGGCAGCGACCTTGTCGTCCCAACATACGTTTCTGAAGCATTACCGGGTAGACCCAGGAGCTCTCTCATCGGTTGAGTTTGGCAGACAGGCGATCAAATCAGCCGTTGCTTCCTCTAATGATCAATGATAATAATAATTCCTTTGAAATAAACCTCTAAGCATCATCCCACCCATCTCAGCTAGTTATTTGTCACAGGTATTCTGCCATGGAGGCACCAGGAAAACAGAAAATTGTACCATACTTACCGTAATTTTCTTTTCCTGGTGCCTATCCATGGCAGCATACAATCCCACCCTTGGTATTCTATATTACGGAGAATGTGGGGCCGGTGCTAACCAACTCTTTTATAATATTCACTAGTCCTGAGGGAGGAGTCAAGGCGGAGCTTGTCACAGGTATGCTGCCATGGATAGGCACCAGGAAAAAAAATTATGGTAAGTATGGTACAATTTTCAGTTTTTTTTAACTTATTTTTGTTTTTTTAATCCCATTATGTTACTAAACATCTCAGGCCTGGGTTCACACCTCAGTTTTTTGGTGTTTTTTGCAGAAACACACTACAGTTCATTTACATGTTTTCCTATGGGACACGTTCACATCCATGATTTTTTTTTCAGCTGCTGCGTATTTGAAAAGGGCAAGGACTTTTTAATGCAAAACGGTTCAGTTTTGTTTGTTTTTTGTTCAATATACTTCAATAGAGAAGCTGCAGAAAAGCATGTAATGTGTCTTTGCTGCAATTTGTGTTTTGTAATCTGCCCGACAACAAATTGGCCCAAAAAAATGTAAAAATGCAATTTTTTTTTTTTAAGGCTATTATCCAATTAATCAAAACAATAATCGGCCAACTAATCGATTATGAAAATAATCGTTAGTTGCAGCCCTAGAAATCATATCCCCTCTCAAGCGTCTGTTCTCCAGATAGAATAAGTTCAGTGCTCGCAAACCTTTCTTCATAACCAATATCCTCCAGACCCTTTATTAGCTTTGTTGCCCTTCTTTGTACTCTCTCCATTTCCAGTACATCTTTCCTGAGGACTGGTGCCCAGAACTGGTGATGCCGGACCAAAATCTTGTAAAGTGTTGAGCCCATCATCTACTACAGGGGTGTCAAATTGGCGGCCCTCCAGGTCCCATCATGCCTCTGCCTGTGGGAGTCATGCTTGTAACTGTCGGCCTTGCAATCTCATGGGACTTGTAGCTGGAGGGCCACTAGTTTGACACCTGTGATCTACTAGGACCCTTAGGTATTTTTCCCAATTACCCCATCCTCCAGGTCGCTTATGAACAAATTAAACAGGATTTGTCCCAGCACAGAACCCTGGGGGATCCCATGTCCAACCCCTGACCATTCTGAGTATTCCCCATTTATCACACCATCTAAACTCGCAGCCAGTTTTTAATCCATGTTTTTAATCCATGTACTCATCCTATGGTCCATGCCAACAGACCTTAGTTTGTACAGTAAACGTTTATGGGGAACTGTGTCAAATGCTTTTGCAAAATCCAGATACACCATGTCTACGGGCCTTCCTTTATCTAGATGGCAGCTCACCTCCTCATAGGTTAACCACTTAAGCCCCGGACCAATATGCTGGCTAAAGACCCAAGGTGTTTTTACAGTTCGGGACTGCGTCGCTTTAACAGACAATTGCAAGGTCGTGCGACGTGGCTCCCAAACAAAATTGGCGTCCTTTTTCCCCCACAAATAGAGCTTTCTTTTGGTGGTATTTGATCACATCTGCGGTTTTTAGTTTTTGCGCTATAAACAAAAATAGAGCGTCAATTTTGAAAAAAATGCAATATTTTTTACTTTTTGCTATAATAAATATCCCCCAAAAACATATATATTTTTTTTTCCTCAGTTTAGGCCGATACGTATTCTTCTACCTATTTTTGGTAAAAAAAAAAAAAATCGCAATAATCGTTTATCGGTTGGTTTGCGCAAAATTTATAGCGTTTACAAAATAGGGGATAGTTTTTTGCATTTTTATTTATTTTTACGACTAATGGCGGCGATCAGCGATTTTTTTCGTGACTGCGACATTATGGCGGACACTTCGGACAATTTTGATACATTTTTGGGACCATTGTCATTTTCACAGCAAAAAATGCATTTAAATTGCATTCTTTATTGTGAAAATGACAGTTGCAGTTTCGGAGTTAACCACAGGGGGCGCTGTAGGAGTTAGGGTTCACTTTGTGAGTGTTTACAACTGTAGGGGGGTGTGGCTGTAGGTGTGACGTCATCGATCGTGTCTCCCCTATAAAGGGGATGACGCGATCGATACGCCGCCACAGTGAAGCACGGGGAAGCCGTGTTTACACACGGCTCTCCCCGTTCTTCAGCTCCGGGGACCGATCGCCGCACTCGAGCGGCGATCGGGTCCGTGGGACCCGCGGTTCCGGAGCTTCGGACCGGGTCGCGGGAGCGCGCGCGACCCACGGCTGGGTACAAGTACAGGACGTATATATACGTGCTTGTGCCCAGCCGTGCCATTCTGCCGACGTATATGTGCAGGAGGCGGTCCGGAAGTGGTTAATAGATTGGATTGGCAAGAAAGATTCTTCATGAATCCATGCCGATGGCTGCGAATGATACCGGTTTTCATTACAAAAATCTTGTATATAGCCCCTTATCATCCTCTCCAAGAGCTTACATACTGTTGATGTTAGTCTAACTGGTCCAATTCCCAGGGATGTATTTTGGGCCTTTTTTAAATATTGGTGAGACATTGGCTTTTCTCTATTGGTGAGACATTGGCTTTTCTCTAATCACTGCCAGGAAAAAAATTAGGGACAATGGTCTGGCAATTACTTGACTGACGGTGATTTAATAATGTTAAGTTTCCAAAGTATAATTTTAATTCTGTCCTCCGTTAGCCATGACGTTGCTTCCTGTGATGTGTCATAAAAACAAAACACTGCAGTTTTGGTTACTGAAGCTCCCCCCCCCCCCCGATTCCCTTGTGAAGACTGGTAAGAATAAATGTATTTACCTTGTCAATCTCCCCATCCTGTGTAACCAGATGTCCTTCCTTTATTCTTTATGCAGCAATATGGTCTGTCCTTTTTTTTACTGTTTCTTGGGATTTTTTTTTTTTGCTCAACTCCGCTATGTGCCTTTCGTGTTCCATCTTGGCCTCCCTAATTGCACCCTTGCATATCTTGGTGCATTCTTTGAAAAGTCTGAATTCCGATAATGATCCCTCAGCCTTGTATTTTTTGAAGGCCTTCTCCTTTGCTTTTATACGCATTTTTACATTGGAGTTAAGCCATCCAGGACTTTTATTCACTCTTTAAATGTATTTATTTATTATTATTTAATGGGATGCACTGACTAATGCCCTTATTTAATATTCTCGCAAAGCAAACCCATCTCTCCTCTTCTTTGTTTCTAAGATTTTATCCCAACTTATATCTTCTAGCAAGGTTCGTAATTTAAGGAAGTTGGCCCTTTTGAAATTCAGTTTCTTTGTGTTCCCCTTTTGTGTGATTTATACTGAAATTGACTTGTGATCGCAGTTTCCTAAAATTGCCCCATATTTCCACATCCTTGATCAGGTCAGTATTGTTGATAATCAGTAGATCTAGTAACGCCTTGTTTTTAGTTGGTGCGTCTACCATCTGACCCACAAAATTGTCCTGCAAGACACTTAGGAACTGGCGAGCCTTAGACGAATCGGTGGTTACCTCTACCCAGTCTATGTCTGGATAATTAAAATCCCCTATTATGAGAACACTTCCCATCCTTGCTGCCAATCCCCCTACTTTCTCAGGTTAGAGTGCCTATAGCATACTCCCAGTATTTTCCTCTTGGCTTTATCCCTTTGTAGCTCTACCCATAAGAATTCCATCTCCTCCCTAGCTCCCTTATTGATGTCATCTCTCACATTCAATTGTACATTATTCTTGATATATAGGCATACCCCTCCCCCTTTTTTTACCCTCAATAACCCTGTGTACCGAGACTGCAAATAGGACTTGTTACTATACTTACCTCGGCTTTATGTGCTTTAGTTATCCTACCACTAATACCCTCTGGAAGATGTTCATTGCTGCCTATGTCTACCTCTGGACCGCCCCCCTCCCCTCCCCCCCCCATCTCCTAGTTTAAAAACCCCTCTAACTTTTTGGCCATTTTCACTCCCCGCAGATTTGCACCCTCCTCATTTAGGTGCAGTCCGTCCCTTCTACAGAACTGGTGACTGACTGAGAAGTCGGGCCAGTTCTCCAGGAACCCAAACCCCTCTTTACTACACCAGCTTCTCAGCCACTTGTTTACTTCCCTAATCTCCCTCTGCCTTTCTGGTGTGGCTCAAGGTACAGGTAGTATTCCTAAGAATACTACATTGGAGGTCCTTTTCCTCAATTTAGCTCCAAGTCCCTAAAATCGTTCTTTAGGACACTCCATCTGCCTTTGACTTTGTCATTGCTGCCAATGTGCACCATGACAGCCCGGGTCTTCCACAGCCCCTCCCAGTAATCTGTCCACCAGATCGGTGATGTGCCGAACCCGAGTGCCCGGTAGACAGCATACAGTCCTCCATCACCAGAATCGGTCTATCCTTTCCCTTGGCTCCCCCCCCCTCTCACTGGAGAAGTTCTTCCCTGGCAGCTAGGAGAGTCCCTCAGCTCCAGCAGTGCTGGTCCCTGACCGATTTCACCAACATCATTTAATGGGGCGTACTAATTGGGATGCTCCGGCCTCCCTGGCACTTTCTCCTCTATCCTTCCTGACTGTATAGATTTCAATAAAGCAGCTGACAGCCAGTGTCTCCTGTCCATTAATTTTCAGTGCAGCTGAGACAGGGACTGGGGAGTGTGTGTCCTCAGTCCCTTTCCCTGTCTCAAAGGGGAGATGTCAGGGGTCGGTTTAGGCCCCCGATAAAAAAACACACATACAAAACACACTGAAAACCACCCCGTTTTAAAACAGGAGTTCACATGTATCATTCCATCATACTGTATATCCCAAGATAGGATAAACATTCCACCCATTTCAAGACACTGTGCAAATCATTGCTTTACTTCCAAGACAGCCAACTGCAGATCTAGAATTACTGGTTTGCAATATAAATTATAACATGAGTGAGTGAATAACTTGTATAGCGCTACAAATGCGAACTGAAATCGCCACAGAAAAACAAACAAGGCACCTCTAAGTGCAAAAATTTTAAAACTTTTAATATCCCCTTAAGGGGTTAAAAACACTTACAAGATGGTGGATGAAGCAGGCATGTAGCAGGTAAGTGTGTCCAGAAGATGTTCCAGTGGCAGGGCAGTCCCAGTCCGATGATAAAGCTTCCAGCCAGGTCACTGGCTGAAGAAGGAACCAATGAGCCGTCCCGCCTCTATGACACACTTCCTGCCCTCTTCCTGGTTGTGTTCCATGCTGGTTTTTGTCTCGCTTCCTCTGACATCATCCCCAGGCTCCATCACCATTGTGTTCCCTAAACACTCACAGCACAAATTGGCTTTTATCCTGTGGACTTCCCTGGAAGCTCTATCATCAGACTGGGGATATTAAAAGTTTTATATTTCTGCACTTAGAGGCGCCTTGTTTGTTTTTCTGTTCCCATTAGAGATCGCTTGTCTCCCTGAGTGCTGCCTAAAGTGTGTGAAGATCTGCTACCCTCTCCAACACAGACTTTATCTGTCAGGATTCGAATTCTTGGAGCGCCCTGGATATACACATTTTTCTGGAACTGAAATCGCCCATTTTCTTCTTTAGCCTTCAGAAGAGGTGGGTCTTAATTTTTTAGGTAGTAGAGCCATTTATTGTAAACTACATACAGTTGTTTGACATTTTGGTCTGGTTGTTTGGGGTACGAATTAAATGATTTGTTTGACTCTATCCACTGTCTTGCAATAGGGAATAATACTCTTATTTTTTGTGATGGAATGGGAATCTGTATAGTTAACACTGTCAAAGCAGGAAATCCAACATTTGCCTTCTTACAATACTTAACTTATATTTAAGTTATTCTCCAACCAGAGAATTACCTCCAGACAAATCTAAAGTACGTACCATATGTTGATCATTAAGGAGGTGGACCACACGCGATGTCCATTCGCCCATAGGCACAAGGTCGGGTGAGGTCTTGTAAAGTCTTAACAAGCAAAGAGCTGCACTCTGCTTTACGCTGTCCATGGTGTCACTATTAAAAAGGACATGACAAGAAAACGGATTAGGAGGATTGCAGAAGCTACTCTGAGCAGGATGGCCGATATCATGCATCCAAAAGAGGAACACCAGCCTATCTGCTAAAAACACACAGAAGAAATGTTCCTGCTGTTATGCTGCTTAACAGAAGGGTGACAACACACAACAAAACCTGCCGTTTTGCAGACACCATCTCCTGCCTGCAATTAAATATTGGCACACTGGTTATGCCCACCCAGAATCTTTCCCTCAACTTGGCCCACCTGAATATATCATTTCAGACCACTCCTTTAAACCCAAGGCACCACCGGCCTGATTTCCACTTTCAGCTGGCATTTGGCAAGCCTCCCACCTAGGTTTTAGAAAGCAATTACCCAGCAACAAGGATTCTGGGGATCTCTGATGCAAAAGCTTCTGCCATTTCTCTGCTGCCAACATTGGCGATGCAATGCAATGCCAGGCACATGAAAGTGGGGTTGCGGCTGGCCAGGTCATTCTTGATTGCATTATTAATAAGGCGGATTAGTTCACTGTTGGAATTCACCAGAACAGAGATAAAAAGGTAGCCCTAGAACAGAGAAGAAACACAATTCATTAGAAAAGTCACTGGCAGTACCACAAATAATTTCTTATGCTCCTAGTATTTATTTATAAGATCTTGTTTGTGCTATAGGCAAATATTTAAAAGGACCTTTACTAAGGAAAGGAAGTTCTGCTCCCTACAATCTCCCCATCCTCTGCAATATGAAAATGCTTGTTTTCATTTTTTTATAACTATACAGTAAAACCTTGGATTGCGAGCATAATTCTTTCCGTAAGCAATATTGTAAACCAAAGCACTTTTATATCAAAGCGAATTTCCACCTAAGAAATAATGGAAACTCAAATGATTTGTTCCACAACCATTTATTCATAATTCTTTCAGTCTATAGTCCATATAAAAAGATTATAGCAATGTGATAAGTTGTGTAACCATAAAATGTCCAACAGAGTATAAAAGAGAAGAGAGGCGCCTACAAGTGTAGCAATATGGTTACATTTAATGAAGGCACAACATTTAGCAACTCACACGTCCTCCTCACCGCCGGCTCTCAAAGCGGTCAGTCTGAAATCGTGACCGGGAAGACTACCCTGCAGTAAAGCGACCTGAAAGCGAGACTTGAACCGCTCGTGGAAGGGACAACGACATCAATGGTGGTGAGGAGGATGGTATATGTGGACAGCTTTACCCCCGGATGCCTGCATACATAGATGTGCTTGTTTTAATCATCAACCATGTGAGTTTCTAAATGTTGTACCTTCATTCAATGTAACCATATTGCTACACTTAGAGGCACCTCCCATCTATTTTATACTCGGTTGTGACATGACCCTACTCTTATATCAAGTCAAAATTTATAAAAAAAACTTGATAGTCTTGCAAAACGCTCTCAAACCAAGATTTTACTGTATAAGTATTTTCCCACCCACCTTATTCTAGCCTAGGCAAGAAGAAGGACATGCGTCTGCTCCCACACATCCTTGTCACATTTCCCAGAAGGCTACAGGCAGGCATAGGGTCTCACAATGGCCAATAAGCAGCCTGGCGTGCATCATGGGGGCGGGTTGCAACAGCCCAGAAGAGAATGTTGAGCTTCTGATTTCAGAGGAGAAGATGGTAGTGCGGGTCCCAAGCTGCGGCATCTGGATCGCAGTAGGACAACTTGGGATTCACTGGGCAAGCAAGTATGCAAATTGATAACAACCCAGTTTAACAGTTAGGAGGGCAGGGAAGAAACAAGCTGGGGTTGGGGGAAAACAGGGAATGAAGTTACTGCCAAAAAAACAAAATACAAAAAAAAAACCATTAGCCATCTCAATACAGGGACACATTCAACCCCTTCCTGTCCAGTCTAATTTTCAGATTTTAGCGCTGTCACACATTGAATAACCATTGTGCAGTCCTGCAACACTGTATCCATATGAAATTGTTATTTTTTCCCCACGCAAAACAGCTTTATTTTGTTATTTAATCACCCCACTGTAAGGTTTTGCTACATAGATGAATAAAAAATAATAAAATTCTTAGTTCATAACATTTTGCAATTCTTTCTTCATAAATTTAGGGCAAAACTTATTTTTTGAATTCCTGAAATTGCCAGGACAAATATCCCCCAAATTACCCCTTTTTGGAAAGAAGGCCGTCCAACATATTTAGTGAGAGACATGGCAAGATTTTTTTTTTTTAAGTTGTATTTTTGTCACAATATATATATATATATATATATATTTATTTTAGTACAGCATCATCATACAACTGATGTGATGATTAGGAACACCGACTAGTGACACTTTTTTTGTGTGAAATGGTAGGGGTACAATGCACCCCTTACCAATTCACATAGGGGAGGGGGGCGGGATCTGGAGGTCCCATTTGTTAAAGGGGCTTCCAGATTCCGATAAGCCCCCCGCCTGCAGACCCCCACAATCACCAGGCAAGGGTTGTGGAGATAAGGTCCCCATCAACATAGGGACATCCTCCCCATGTTGAGGGCATGTGGCCTGGTACGGTTCGGGGGGGGGGGCGCTCTCCCTGCCAGGTTGTGTGCTCGAATAAGGGTCTGGTATGGATTTTTGGGGGGACCCCCTACGCCATTTTTTTTATTTTGGCACGGGGGTTCACCTTCATATTCATACCAGACCCAAAAGGGCCTGGTAACCTGAAAGCGAGACTTGAACCGCTGGTAAAGGGCCTGGTCCATTACCAGGCCCAAAAGGGCCTGGTAATGGACTAAGGGGGGAACCCATGCCGTTTTTTCTCTTTCGTTGATGGACGGACACAGCTCCAAAGAATCTCGACAGTAGAGGACTAGGCATACATGCTAAATGGTTAAAGAACATGTAATACAGCAAAGCCGAACAGCACCGCCCAGGGGGAGGGCCCTCTGGTTATAACCCCTCACCCTGCAGTCAGCAGCTCAGTTTTTTTTTCTGCCTAGCATAAGAGGAGAAGGACCTGGCTCCCTAGGGGCCCATTGGTCCTAGGAGAACTTTTATTTTTAAACTTTTTTTTTTTTTTAATTTGTTTGTTTTTTGACCCTGAGATCTACTATCAACTGCCGGCTTGGTGACAGGCTGGATAATATAGATCATTGTAGTCTCCCCAGTCTGGCCATCGAGCGTGAGCAGACCTTTAGCTATGCGCAGGGTCGGCCGCGACATACCCCATTACTCCAGGGGTGGATGGTGAGCTATATGCTCCGGGGCTTACTTATGACCGGGCTACTGCTGTCCGTGTCACGGTCGGCCGTGGCCGACAGCCACTCCATACTGGTTGGCAGTGGGTCTGTCAGGAGTTTCTACGCTTTGCAGTAGGGGACAGCCACTACCAGTTTATGGCTCTCTCTTTCTGCCTGGCATCAGCATCAAGGGTTTTCACCAAGGTGCTCACTGCGATTCTGGCCTTGCTGAGACAGCAGCGAGGAATCGCTATTGTGGGCTACTTGGACGACCTCCTGCTCAGAGCCGCTTCGGGCTCAGACTTAGAGGAGGATGTGGCAATCACCAGTCAGACTCTTCAGGAGTTTGGTTGGGTACTGAACCTACAGAAGTCGGTGTTGGTGCCTGGAGTACCTGGGCTTAATTCTGGACTCCTCAGAGGCGGGAGTTTACTTCCCCCTTGCAGAAGCTGCAGACTCTTAGGTCGGCGGTAAAAGCTGTTGGCATCCCACAGGTGGTCGACACTGCGCTTCTGCATGAGAGTTCTGGGTCTAATGGTGGCCACCTTCGAGGCGGTACTGTATGCTCAATTCCACACTTGGGTCTTGCAGAAGTAAATCCTGTCCAAATGGGACAAGTCTCCGTTGTCCCTGGATTGTCAAATCCGGGTGCGTCAACCAGTCAGGGCTTCCCTGGTATGGTGGCTAAGATCTCCGGTCCTTCAGTCCAGGAAGTCGTTCCTTCCTTTTCACTGGACAGTGATCATGACAGACGCCAGTCTGACCAGCTGGGGGGGGTTTTCCGTCAGCACAGGGTCGATGGACGCAGGAGGAATCCTGCCTGCCGATGAATGTGTTGGAATTTCGGGCGATTAGACTGTGCCTCTTCACGTGGTCTCTGAGGCTTCAGGGACGTCCTGTCAGGATCCAGTCGGACAATGTCAACCATTAAAAAAGGAACAAGAAGCTCAGCTGCAGCATTGGAGGTCGCGCACATCCTTCGATGGGCAGAGCGGAGAGTGCCGGCCCTGTCGGCGTATACATTCTGGGTGTAGAAAACTGGCAAGCAGACTACCTATCGCCAGATGTTTGACCAAGGAGAATGGTCACTACACCTGGATGCATTTCAGCTACTTTGCCGGAGATCGGGAACGCCAGACGTGGATCTCCTGGCTTCTCGACTCAAATCGGAAAGTATTGAGGTTTGTGTCCAGGTCAAAAGATCCCTGGGCGGACGCGACGGATGCGTTGGTGGCTCCATGGGGGCAGTATTGGCTGATATATGCCTTCCCTCCCCCCCGCTGAAAATTCTTCCTTGTCTGCTTCGCAGGGTGGAGACCAAGGGGATCCCAGTGATTCTAATTGCTCCAGATTGGCCTCTGTGCCATTTGTATGCCGACCTTGTACGCCTGGTGGCGGATGTCCCTTGGCAACTGCCAATGCAAGAGGACCTTCTGTCTCAAGGTCCTATTCTTCATCCTGTTTTACAGTCCCTGGCTTTAATGGCATGGCTGTGGAAAGTCAGGTACTGAGGGACCGGTGTCTGTCGGACTCTAATTTTGAGGGCTCGGAAGTCTTCTAGGAAGATCTATCATTGCACGTGGAAGGCCTACATCTCAAACCTATCCACCCGCTGCAGTACCCCATGAACGTCAGGTGGAGCTCGCCCTCCGACCAGAGAGTTTTGTCCCCGCCAGGCCCCTGTAGTGAATATGTGCGTGCAGCTGCTACTAGAGGCAGGTGTTAGAGGGAGTTCCATAGTATAGGTAGACGGCAGACTTGTCTCGTCACTCCTCAGTGAATTCTCTCGGCTCCAGTACGGACTTTCCCTGTGACTGTCCATAGCCAGGACCCGGAGCTCGCCCCTCACCGGAGACACACAGCCGTTACTAGCTGTACAGTGCGCTTGGAGGTTATTGTGTGTGTGTGTGAGGGGACTCATCTCATCTGCAGCAGTGACATCATCCTGCTACTGGAAGATTTCCCTTTCTTTTTCATGTTTGACATCTGGGAATGTTTTTTCTGGTTTGGATATTTTATCCCGCCATATCGGGTCCCTGCTTTGGAGTTACCAATCCGGGAGGAGGTGCCGTGGATGAGAGAGGAGATGACCTGCAGATCTGGTTCCCTCGAGTCCCTGCTTTGGACATAAGCGCAAGCGATCCACCACTGTAGGGCGAGTTGGATCCACATTGGAGGGTACGAGTATTTATTTCAGCCCAAAGGTGAAGGCACTCCCTGGTGACGTTTCTGAACAGCACACCACTCCTGCTTATACAGAGATCAGTTGAAGTTATTGATTATTTCTTCACACCGATTTGGAACATAACTCTGTCTAGATTATTTGGAGCTGTGTTCATCCATGAACTTCAGAGAAAAGGATTTTACGGCGAGTACAAAAATCCTATTTTTTCAATGACTTATCTGTATTGCTGGGACCCAACAATTCATTATAGCCACGAGTAGGTTTAAATTACTTCTCCTCCCCCCCCCCCCTTTAGAAATGTACAGAGACCGTTCTAAAAACGGGAAACATGCGCTACTTTACAGGCATACTATAGACACCCCCCAGGTACAAAATTTAAAGGAATATTTCACTTTTATTGTTTCACTTTAAGCATTATTAAAATCACTGCTCCCGAAAAACTGCAGTTTTTAAAACTGCAAACACTTTTTATAACAATAATTTTCATATTAACCTTTAAAATTAGCACTTTCGATTTCTCCCATAGACATTTAAAGGGTGTTCCGCTGCTTTCGAATTTGCCGCGAACACCCCAAGTTGTTCGCTATTCGGTGAACAGCCAATGCTCGAGTCAAACCCATGTTCAACCCAAACATAAAGCTCATTCCCAATTGTGATAACACGAAAAAGATGGGCTGCGATTGGCCATGTCTGTACCATGTGAACACTGTGACAAATTAGAGAGAACACAGGAGTACATAATGGATGGTATGAATGGTTGCAATCCATTCTGTAAAATTGTCATGTGAACGGCTGTGATTGGTCATAGCGATCACATGGTACTGACAGCGGGCCAGTACACTAATCTCATCCACAGCGGGTGACAGATCACACTACAGTGTTGCCCATGGGGTGTGTCATTTGTCAGTTATCTGTCTACAGGCCAGATCGGAAACGGTGTATAAATAAAAAAAAGTTAAGACTCATGTATTTTTTAAACAAAAGGCTTACTTTATCAAGCAATTTCAAGTAAAGGCAACTAGTGAGCTACGAATGCCGAGCAAGCACTGCAACTGTGGTAAAGTCACAAAGTCCACTCAATGTACTTACACCAAGTGCTATGTAACCCACTGCAGTCATATTTCACAGAGCCCTCACATGCGTGATGGGTTACAGATTTGTTTTTCTTCTCCGCTTCATGCATCATCAACAAGATTTAAAAGCTCTCCAGTGAGGTTTGAAATCGGATTGATGGCTGTGATGAAGTAACTCCATTGAACCTAGTTCTAACACCTTAATACATTATACATGTGACAGACAGCAAACAGTGGGTGCGATTAGGAAAATGTCCCTGTATTACAAAAACATATTCTCAGGAAAAGGTTGACAAGAACACTTGCATTGCTACTTACAATCTGTTTTTCTGTGTATTTGTTTGAGCTCAGCAAGTTGACCGCTTCCATGTGTCCAAAATCGATGTCATGGCCAAGCAGGAAGATGAAGAGCAGTTTACATACATATTTCTTCTTACTGTAGCCATCCAGGGCTTTATCTCCTAATCCAAAGAAGAAAAAAAAAAAAGGGGGGAACAGACATGAAGCCTTGGAATTTTTTTTTAATCTTTTGCCAATTAATTCTTACAAGAAAATAGGCTGCTAAACAGAAAGTTTTTCCCACTTTAAATGTTCAAAGCTTGCAAGGACAGAAGGACTTATTCGCTAACTTCCTAAATCCTCGGTTTTTCTCACTTTGCACTGTACAAGGCACTGGTGTCTTGTGCACTTAGGTCTTGACACCATTCGTAAATAAATTTGGCCAATAAAGAGGTCAGATCTTGTGCCCAGCTTAACCTTTAATGTAAGAACTGTCAAAGCGGGGTCTCCTTTGCTTATAGTGTGGTAGCGCAATTATGCTGTACATGACTAACACTGTGGATTTATTGTTGTGTGCCGAGGTGCCTTATTTTTCTTGCATTTCTTCTTGAGGTTAACAGCGCCGCCCAGGGGCCAGTCCCTCCGGACATAACCCTCCTCCCTGCAGCATGCAGCCTCAGTTCAAAACAAGCAGTACAAACCTAAAAAAGGAGGGGTGAGTGCGGTGTCTGTCCATGGACGACAGAGAAAAGGATTTTACGAGTACAAAAAAAATCGTATTTTCTCTTTCGTCCATGGACGGACACAGGTGTCACAAGTCTTGACATATGGGACGTCCCCAAGCAGTGTCAAAAAACGAGGGGTGGGAACAGTATCAGTAAAAACAAACAACTTCACCCCAAAAAAGCAGAGCTCTTCAACGGAGGAGGTGCAACTTTAAACAGCCGCCTGCAAAACCTTGCGCCGAAAGAAGCATCTGAAGATGCACTCACATCAACCTTGTGAAAATTTGGAAAAAGTGTGAACGGACGACCAAGTCGTCACCTTACACACCTGTGAGACAGACGCTTGATGTCGGAAAGCCCAGAAAGCACCAATAGCCCTGCTTGAATGTGCCGTGACTGGAAAGGGGGGTGCCCACCCTCTAAGAGCATAGGCCTGGATGACGGTCTGCCTAATCCACCAAGAAATGGTGCCTGACGAGACCGCCAGGCCTTTTTGTGGACCAGACACCGACACAAAAAGTGAGTCAGACCATAGCCGTAGCAGACAGGTACACCCGCAAAGCACATACCACATCCAAAGTGTGAAGGGCAAGCTCCTTAGGATGCGCCGGTCGAGGACACAAGGATGGAAGTACAATGCCCTCGTTAAGGTGAAAGACCAAAACCACCTTCGGAAGAAAGGACGGTTGCAGGCGCAAAAACGCCTTTTCCTTATGGAGGACCAAGTATGGGGACTTGCAAGACAAGGCCGCCAATTCAGAAACATGCCTGACAGAAGCAATGGGTCGATAAAAAAGGCCACCTTCTGAGATAGTGTCAAGAGAGGAATCTCTGGCCTGTGAGAAGGGAGAGGACAGGAGACTTACGCTTTCAGGGGGGAGTAGTCTAAGCAGTGAGAGTCCTGGAGATCAGAGCCTAATCCTACCACTGTGCACCCTCCAGTAGACCGGCTCTATTTTTGCATAACCCTGCAGCTCGGAAGTGCGTTGGAAGTCTCGCAGACCTGCAGAACGGGGGAGTAACCAGTGCTCCACGGACTAACGTTATGTACGTAATCCTGCCGACTGCCTGTCGAGCGCTATAGCCCGGTCATACGGGGGGGGGGGGGGAATGTTACCGGAGGTCCGGGTGGCCCATGTCGAGGCGAGGGAGGAACACAGGAGTGCCACCCACTCATACATCACCAGATACTATGCTGATAAATGTAAAATGATTATCCCCAGTGATGAAAAATGTGTTATTTATTTTTATTATTATTTATCCTCTAACCTACTCCAGAGGTATAGACATACGCACAAAACAAAAACGGGTGTCTTTTTTAACCCCCCCCCCCCCCTTATACATCTCAAAACCTTATGAGCTTTTATGATTTACCTCCAACCCTCCCCCCTCCACTGGGTTCCCTCATATTCATTCCCCTACTACCCATCCTAAGGCCAGTGTCTCTCAAAAAAAAAGTTCTACCATACATAAATATACATCACTAGTTCCTTCTTATGCCCAGTCCACAATTTACAATCTTATAATCTAGTCCATCAAAGTTCTTCCATTCTGAATTCTCCCGATTATCAGATCAGGGAGCCCTAAAAAATGTTTCCATGATGGCCAGGCTCAAAATTACCAACCAAAAAAAGCACTAAACCAAATTAATCTGTCTAGCTGTATGCATTAAAAACAGAGGTTTAGTTGCATGTATTTGCAAATACCTGTGTAAGCTGCAGGCCAACGTCAAGGTACTCTGTGTACTGCAGTTCCTAACTATGAATTTTAAAGTCTCCTAAAAAGGAGCACAGGTGTGCTAATCAATAGATAGGGGGCAGGTGATAACCTAAACCCGCCCCTACCTATAGTTGGTCTAGCAATAAAGAGCACTGGAAAAACAAAAAAAATGCAAGAGTGGAACCAAACATGCCTACCAAACCAAAATACCACCAAACTAAGGGCGGACCACATCAACCTGGGTCAGCTAGTCAAAAAATTACAATGCATAATTAACTGTCAGTGGTAGATCTGTGGAGGCACTCTATTCCACTCCTGAAACGCATCTCTATCCCTGGATAGTGTTGAAAAAAAGGGGGGATAGGGTTGGGACTTTAGATGAGGCATATGATAAAAACTACCACAGGCCTCCATCCCTGTAAATCTATAAAAAGGGGGCAATTCAAAAGGGGAAGAACCCCCTGACTGGAGGGAATGAGGGGGTAGGGGTCCAGGTTCCCTCATATGAAAGAAGCGGATATTATCCCCTTCCCCTCTTGTGGGGGGGCAATATAATTGAGTACCCGGTTAAGGGAAGGCATATTCAATTACATTTTTTGAAATAGATCATGAAAGCTGTGATAGTGAGAATGAAAACGTATTTATGTTGAACCAGCATTAGAAGATGGAAGTTTTTTTTTTTTTTTTTTGCTTTGCGAGATTATCTTATTAAAAGTGTAATAATATATGGGAAATACTATGGGATAGGTGTTATAGGTGTAGGAGTATAAGATTAAATAGAAGATTAAGATAAGATGGAATATAGCGGATGGGTAGGAGCCTAATAAAGTTAAAAAAAAAAAAAAAAATGGCGATTGGGAAAATAAGAGGTGATATCTAGAGAAGGACGTGTGGGTTAATCATAGGGTGCACGTGGATAGATAAGGTGGCTTATTCATTTCCCCCAATTTAAACGCCTCTCCTCCAAGTGGAGGGAAGTCGGAGACGTTTACTTTTTCCAATTTCTATACTAGGCGAGTAGCAGGCAGATTTGCTGGGGCATAGAGCCTGCAACAGCCTAGAACATACAATACTCTGGGTTCTGGAGAACTCACCGGAACCAGAGATACAGTTTTCTTGTAATTTTTTTTTGTTTTTATTTTATTTATTTTTTTCTTGTTTTTTCTCCCCCTTGTCCCTCCCGGTATCCTCCCCATCCCCTATAACCCAGTAATCTGGGGACTAGTTGGACCTGAAATATCATAATGACAAGGTTAACTCTCACTTCCTATAACGTGAAGGGGTTAAACAATCCAGTGAAACGAACTAGACTATTAGCCGAACTAGGGAGATTTAAATCTCAAATTATCTTTCAAGAGACGCATTTTAGAAATGATAAAATTCCAAAATTAGGGAATCGCAGATTTTCTACTGTGTACCATAGTGCATCTCAGACCACAAAGGCAAATGGTGTATCAATCATGGTTTCGAATCAAGTACCATGGAAAGAATCCAAGATAATTAGAGATGAAACAGGTCATCTGCTTATCGTGTAAGGATTTCTATGTGAGCAAAAGGTTACATTGGTAAATATATACCTACCAAATGAGAATCAAGTTGTAGCGCTGGAAACATATTTGAACTTAGTACATTAAAACAGAGAGGGGATTCTGATGATAGGAGGAGATCTGAATATGGCATTGGATCCTACTCTGGATGTCTCAAAGGGAGTGTCCCATTTATCCCATGTAAAACTACGCAGAGCAAAGAGATTGTTACAAGATCTGCAATTGATGGACACTTGGAGAACCCTCCACGTACACGACAGAGATTACACCTTTTTTTTAGCTAAACATAAGATGTATACCAGAAATCGATTATATCTTTCTATCTCAGAATGCACTGTCGTGTATAGTGGAGGCATCCATAGGTTCAATTACACCATCGGACCATGCGCCAACTAACTGTGTTATAGAATGGGGAGAGGTAAGTTCCCGGGAATGGAATTGGAAGATAAATGAGACACTCCTGAAAGAACCAGAGTATGAGAATCAAATAGCGCAGGAATTAGAGGCCTTCTTTACAATTAATGAATCAGAGGAAACAACCCAACTATGTAGATGGGAAGCGCATAAGTGTTATATTAGAGGAATTCTCATATCTTTAGGAGCACCTAGGAAACAAACTCTGGGAGCGAAGCTGGAGACCTTGCTTGGAAAGCTTTACCGGCCTCAATTACCGGCGGGCGCGGGCGCCAAGTCACAATTTCTTGTCCCAATTGCGACCGGGTGCCCGGATATTGTCGAGCCCTGTGGCAAATGATACAATGTCTGAACCTTTCTAAATAGGTAATGGAACACGGCAGGGATGTCCACTCTCTATCATATTTATTCTTACAGTTTTTAAGAATAATACGGGCCAATCCAGATATTAGGGGAATCCTAATAAAGGAGAGGAACATAAATTGGCTGCATATGCAGATGACTTGCTGTTCTTTATAACCTCGCCAGTGGTATCTCTACCGTCTTTGCTGGTGGAGCTGCGAAGATATGGGGAGATATCTAACTTTAAGGTAAATTACAGCAAGTCTGAAGCAATGGGTGTGGAAACGAATAGCACGCTGAAACAACAGCTCTCGGACAATTTTGTTTTTAGATGGACAGATTCCCATATATGTTATCTGGGGACTAAAATACCAAATAAGCTTAATGGAGTGTTCTAACTTAAAGCGGGGTTTCTACTACATTTTGCATTTTTTTAAAGTATGTCCGTTTATTAACCACTTCGTTACTAAGCCTGTTTTTCAGATTCAGTGTTTACGAGACTAAAACAGTTTTTTTTGCTAGAATATTACTTAAAACCCCCAAACATTATATATATATTTTTTTCTAACACCCTAGAGAATAAAATGGCAGTCATTGCAATACTTTTTGTTACACCGTATTTGCGCAGCGGTCTTACAAGCGCACTTTTTTTGGAAAAAAATCACTTTTTTAAATTAAAAAATAACACAACAATAAATTTGGCCCAATTTTTTTATATGTGTAAAGTGAAATTCCGCGCCTAACTAATAAAAAACAATTAAATTTATATATAAAAATACATACAAATATTGAGAGTGAATATACATAAATGATAAGCTGCTCCTCAATAACACAAGTGGTATGTGGACATGATAGAATATAAATAGAGGGCGCTAGGCCCATACAAATTAAGTATAGTGCCGTGACAAAATGTCTGTTTAGCAATAAAATTGCAACATAAATAACACAAAAAATATATGAAAGAGTCCCAACAATTGCAGTCAACCTGCACTTGAAACCACGCGAGTGAATTCAAATATGATCAGAAAAATATAAAAAATAAAACAGTGAACAAGGTCCAATTGTAATGATAATTCTGTGAAAGAAGAAATGCCACCACCGCTTCAGTATAATTATCAATTCCACCCAAGGTGCTTTAGATAAGGTATGCTCTTACCAGAGCTCGTTGACCCCTTTAGTGAAAAAGATGGTCAACTAAGCTTATGCAGGATTGTGCCTGCAACACATGAAGATATGGACAGACCACTTTGCAAATCCAGGAACATTAGGGGGTGCCCACCCGGCACTGAGGCTGCGGACCTGTCACCGCTCGAAGCGGTTCTTTAGTCGGATACGCTGGGGGATGAGAGCCGCCGCTCACATGTAACGCCAAACGATCCCTTCAACAGTCCAAAGCACGGGGGGTACGTCACGTGACCAGGCTGCCTCCGACGTACGTTTCGTTATGTTAACGTCATCAGGGGGGCGTGCCTGGTCACAAAGCATGATGGTATATGTAGTCAAAAAAACACAATGATTGGTGGGCTGAAACTAATTGCAGATACAGCCTCGGTGCCGTGTGTCATCAATAAAAAATATATAACACCGTTGGTAGGTTACATTACATTCATCATATTTAAACAAGAAAAACAGAGAAATGCACAGAAATATAGAATGGCCAAATAACATGAATTCAAGAGTATTCCACTGGTAAAATAGGTACATATTAAATAAAATACAGATCTCGCATCCCTCCGGACGTGCAGATCCAAAAATAAGTGCCAGAAAACAATATGACTTTACTCCATAAAATTCAATCATGATCACTACAAATGATTATTGATACAAAATCATCTTAAATAAACCAAAAATGAATATATATAATTAAAAATAATAATAAATAATGGATATATATAGAAAATTATTTTGTTGTCTTTCATACATATACAGACCGGATTCAAACAGGGTAAAAAGAAATATCTCCCAATACTTAGTGATAGATCACAAATATCACTAGATCCCTCTAGACATGTGATATGAATGAATGGGGATTAAAGAGTATTCAAATTATTTCGATCTTATTTCCAATATTATATGGAATAATTGAATATAATAATGATCTCTACAAAAAGGGGGATCACATTATTAACTAGCCCCAACCAAATACCAGCATACAAAAATATTATATAAATAAAACCATAAGTGAATATCTGACAATCCTAAATAGTCACTGACGACTATAGATGATTGAAATAAAAAATAATAATTAATACATAAATAAAAAAATAAAAATGAAAAAATGAATAGGAAGGGGTGAGGGAATGGAAACTGGAAAGAGGAGAGAACACTCAATCATCGGTTAAGAAACAATTGAGGTCCAACTCCACATTCAGTCCTAAAGGTTGCATGGTACGTAATCTGTGTACCCATTTCATTTCGTTTTGGGAAACACTCCGTAACATATGTGTACCTCGCCAATTTCTTTCTATTTTGTCTATGCCATAGAACTTACATAAACTGGGGTCACTTCCATGGAAATTGGCAAAATGTCTTGAGACACTATGATTAGGGAAACTTTTTCTAATATTTGTTAAGTGTTCATTAATGCGGATCTTAAGTTGGCGAGTGGTCCGGCCAACGTATTGTAAATGACATGGGCATTCAAGCACATAAGTCACATGATCAGATCCACATGTGATTAGGGGTTTGATCTTGAAAGATTCGCCTGTTACATTAGAACTAAACTCGATTTTTTTCTTTTTGTCACCAGGATTCCGTGTAGTTCTACACGCTTTGCACCTAGTGCAGTGGTGAAAACCGGATCCATCTAAAAAGGTCACCAATTTTGTTGGTGGATCAGGAACATTAGGAGCAATTTTGTTCCTGAGGCCTGGAGCTCTCTTGTAGATGAACTTTGGCACCTTAGGGATGGATGTGATCAGGTCTTTGTCCTTCCTCAAAATATGCCAATGTCGTTTAAACACAGCTTCTACCTGTCGATATTGTCTATGGAATCCACTAATAAAAGGTACTTCATTTTTATACTCTTTTCTCGGTTTGGGGACCAATAGAGATTGTCTGTCAAGAACTGCCACTTGGTTATACGCTTGATTTAGTGTAGTTTCAGAGTAACCTTTTTCCAAAAATCTAGTGGTTAGTATATTAGCCTGAGTCTCAAAATCATCATTATTATCACAGTTCCGTTTTAACCTCATATATTGCCCTTTCGGGACTGCTCCTATCCAGGAGGGATGGTGACAACTATGGGTGGGTACAAACCCATTACGGTCTGTAGATTTGAAGTAGGTAAGTGTTTCAAATTTCAGGTCGTTCTTTTTTATAGTAAGATCCAAATAGTTTACCAGATTTTTGCTGATTTCAGCTACAAAAGTAAGTCCATAATTATTTAAATTCATTTGGGCGATGAATATGTCGAGAGATTCCTCAGAACCTTCCCAAAAAAGAATAATATCGTCGATGTAGCGTTTATAAAAATGTAAAGATTCTGGTCTGTTTGAAAAAATTGTTTCATGTTCCCACTTATTCAAAACAATATTTGCGACACTTGGAGCATATCTCGCTCCCATTGCTACACCGCCCACCTGATTAAAAAATTGATTGTTGGCCCAAAAGTAATTATTTTTCATTGCTAATTCAAGTCCCCTTATCAGGTAATTTATTTGTACCTTCTTTAGCTTAGAAAATTTACCTAACGCCCACCGAAGGGCAATTAGGGCATCAGAATGTCTGATATTTGTATAAAGGGATTGAATATCCACAGTAGCCATAATAGTGACTCGGGTGGCTGGTAAGGTTTGAAGTGCCACAATCAGATCCCTACTATCCTTTAGATAGGATGGACTAGCTGAAACCAGGGGTTTAAAGAAACCATCAAGGTACTCTCCTAGACGGGAAAAAAGGGAACCTATTCCACTTATTATCGGTCGACCAGGGGGGTTAACCTTGTCTTTATGGATCTTAGGTAAAGTATATAAGACTGGAATTTTAGGTGCATGTAAGACAATATAATCTGCCTCTTTAGGGTCTAGGATACCTCTTTCTAGTCCCTCATTAACCCAAACAATCAGCAGATTTTTCAGCTTAAGCGTGGGGTCGCCCCCAAGAAGCTGGTAAGTGTTACTATCATCAAGTTGATTCTTCATTTCTCGATAGTAATACTCTTTGGTGAGAATTACAAGGCCTCCGCCTTTATCGGCTGGTCTAACCACTATGTTTCTGTTAGTTTCTAAATTCTTTATTGCTTCCCGAAATTGTTTGGTAGATTTAGATGGAAGGACTGTCATTGCACGAATATCGTCCTGAACTAAGGTCCGAAAAACCTCAATGTAGTGATTGGAACCATGCCGGGGATTGAATACCGATTGGTTCCTCAATCCACTATGAATAAATTTATCAGGTTTAGGTGGTCCAGGTGTCTGCGTATTTCCTGCAAAATGTTTTTTTATATTAAGTTTCCTAATATGTTTTTCTATATCAATAAAGACTTCAAATTTATTGATGTCCTTATTGGGTGCAAATTTAAGGCCTTGTTGTAGAACCTCCAGTTCAGATTTGGAGAATTCTATTCCTGCCAAATTAAAAATGCCCTCAGTTAATCCAACCTTTTTCTTTTTCTCTCTCCCTCTTCCTCGTCGTCCTCTCTTTCTAAATACTCCAGATGGTGGATGGGTGATTTTGGGGGGATGCGGTATGTATCTTTCCACCCTCTCCCATCCCCCCCCCCTGTTGTTGATTATAATGATGTGCCGGCCTACCTCGAAAATTCCCTCTGTGGCCACCCCGAGGTGGTCTGGGAGGGTAGGGTGGGCGATAGGGTTCGTAATAGTGATAGTCTTGACTCCTATCATCTAATACCCCAAACCTATTATAGGTTTCAATTGGCTGGGGATACCCGTAGGTATTAGGTGGAGGATAAGTCGATGGTTTATAATAAGGAGTGGTATGTTTGGAATTTTTGATGGCCGATTTTTTAGGGGTACTTGATATTTGTACTGTTTTTTTCTTTTCAGCACTTTTGTTAAGCTGTGGAATATGATCTCCATCTTTACTCAGTTCCAAAGGGGCACCCTGTCTGAGAGTCTCCTGCCATTTATAGATTTTATTTTCTTCCAAATCCTGTGCATCTCTCGGATATTTCTTTAATTTTTTATTTTTTATTTCACTATCATATTTTGATAGGTGTATCTGCAAAATCTTAGATTTATCCTTATATTCACTACTGGAACTAAATGGCTCCATCCGTTTTTTAAGGTCTGCAATTTTGGATTCCAGAAGCGTATTTTTTGTTTTCCGTCTCTGGACCATCAATTGCATAAGTTTCTGCTCACAGGCATTAAAAAATTGGTACCATTCTTCAATAGATTGTAAATTATCATTCCCATCATTGGGACTGATATCCCACCTGAGGTGCCTGGGGGTGAGGTTTTTACTTATATAAAGTTCAAATGAGGCAATATCCCACCACACTCTGATCTGTTTCTCCATATCAAATTGTAACTCTTTAAACCCTTTATCTAGATCAATGTTGGAACTTGGGGTTTCTTGAAAAATTTCCTCTAAATTAATATGACGTTCTCGCATAAAATTAAAAATATCCATGGCTGCGTGAAAATATGGTTCAAAAAAGCAAAGATTATTAAACCTCAAAATGTGTAAAGTGAAATTCCGCGCCTAACTAATAAAAAACAATTAAATTTATATATAAAAATACATACAAATATTGAGAGTGAATATACATAAATGATAAGCTGCTCCTCAATAACACAAGTGGTATGTGGACATGATAGAATATAAATAGAGGGCGCTAGGCCCATACAAATTAAGTATAGTGCCGTGACAAAATGTCTGTTTAGCAATAAAATTGCAACATAAATAACACAAAAAATATATGAAAGAGTCCCAACAATTGCAGTCAACCTGCACTTGAAACCACGCGAGTGAATTCAAATATGATCAGAAAAATATAAAAAATAAAACAGTGAACAAGGTCCAATTGTAATGATAATTCTGTGAAAGAAGAAATGCCACCACCGCTTCAGTATAATTATCAATTCCACCCAAGGTGCTTTAGATAAGGTATGCTCTTACCAGAGCTCGTTGACCCCTTTAGTGAAAAAGATGGTCAACTAAGCTTATGCAGGATTGTGCCTGCAACACATGAAGATATGGACAGACCACTTTGCAAATCCAGGAACATTAGGGGGTGCCCACCCGGCACTGAGGCTGCGGACCTGTCACCCGGCCTCAGTGCCGGGTGGGCACCCCCTAATGTTCCTGGATTTGCAAAGTGGTCTGTCCATATCTTCATGTGTTGCAGGCACAATCCTGCATAAGCTTAGTTGACCATCTTTTTCACTAAAGGGGTCAACGAGCTCTGGTAAGAGCATACCTTATCTAAAGCACCTTGGGTGGAATTGATAATTATACTGAAGCGGTGGTGGCATTTCTTCTTTCACAGAATTATCATTACAATTGGACCTTGTTCACTGTTTTATTTTTTATATTTTTCTGATCATATTTGAATTCACTCGCGTGGTTTCAAGTGCAGGTTGACTGCAATTGTTGGGACTCTTTCATATATTTTTTGTGTTATTTATGTTGCAATTTTATTGCTAAACAGACATTTTGTCACGGCACTATACTTAATTTGTATGGGCCTAGCGCCCTCTATTTATATTCTATCATGTCCACATACCACTTGTGTTATTGAGGAGCAGCTTATCATTTATGTATATTCACTCTCAATATTTGTATGTATTTTTATATATAAATTTAATTGTTTTTTATTAGTTAGGCGCGGAATTTCACTTTACACATTTTGAGGTTTAATAATCTTTGCTTTTTTGAACCATATTTTCACGCAGCCATGGATATTTTTAATTTTATGCGAGAACGTCATATTAATTTAGAGGAAATTTTTCAAGAAACCCCAAGTTCCAACATTGATCTAGATAAAGGGTTTAAAGAGTTACAATTTGATATGGAGAAACAGATCAGAGTGTGGTGGGATATTGCCTCATTTGAACTTTATATAAGTAAAAACCTCACCCCCAGGCACCTCAGGTGGGATATCAGTCCCAATGATGGGAATGATAATTTACAATCTATTGAAGAATGGTACCAATTTTTTAATGCCTGTGAGCAGAAACTTATGCAATTGATGGTCCAGAGACGGAAAACAAAAAATACGCTTCTGGAATCCAAAATTGCAGACCTTAAAAAACGGATGGAGCCATTTAGTTCCAGTAGTGAATATAAGGATAAATCTAAGATTTTGCAGATACACCTATCAAAATATGATAGTGAAATAAAAAATAAAAAATTAAAGAAATATCAGAGAGATGCACAGGATTTGGAAGAAAATAAAATCTATAAATGGCAGGAGACTCTCAGACAGGGTGCCCCTTTGGAACTGAGTAGAGATGGAGATCATATTCCACAGCTTAACAAAAGTGCTGAAAAGAAAAAAACAGTACAAATATCAAGTACCCCTAAAAAATCGGCCATCAAAAATTCCAAACATACCACTCCTTATTATAAACCATCGACTTATCCTCCACCTAATACCTACGGGTATCCCCAGCCAATTGAAACCTATAATAGGTTTGGGGTATTAGATGATAGGAGTCAAGACTATCACTATTACGAACCCTATCGCCCACCCTACCCTCCCAGACCACCTCGGGGTGGCCACAGAGGGAATTTTCGAGGTAGGCCGGCACATCATTATAATCAACAACGGGGGGGGGGGATGGGAGAGGGTGGAAAGATACATACCGCATCCCCCCAAAATCACCCATCCACCATCTGGAGTATTTAGAAAGAGAGGACGACGAGGAAGAGGGAGAGAGAAAAAGAAAAAGGTTGGATTAACTGAGGGCATTTTTAATTTGGCAGGAATAGAATTCTCCAAATCTGAACTGGAGGTTCTACAACAAGGCCTTAAATTTGCACCCAATAAGGACATCAATAAATTTGAAGTCTTTATTGATATAGAAAAACATATTAGGAAACTTAATATAAAAAAACATTTTGCAGGAAATACGCAGACACCTGGACCACCTAAACCTGATAAATTTATTCATAGTGGATTGAGGAACCAATCGGTATTCAATCCCCGGCATGGTTCCAATCACTACATTGAGGTTTTTCGGACCTTAGTTCAGGACGATATTCGTGCAATGACAGTCCTTCCATCTAAATCTACCAAACAATTTCGGGAAGCAATAAAGAATTTAGAAACTAACAGAAACATAGTGGTTAGACCAGCCGATAAAGGCGGAGGCCTTGTAATTCTCACCAAAGAGTATTACTATCGAGAAATGAAGAATCAACTTGATGATAGTAACACTTACCAGCTTCTTGGGGGCGACCCCACGCTTAAGCTGAAAAATCTGCTGATTGTTTGGGTTAATGAGGGACTAGAAAGAGGTATCCTAGACCCTAAAGAGGCAGATTATATTGTCTTACATGCACCTAAAATTCCAGTCTTATATACTTTACCTAAGATCCATAAAGACAAGGTTAACCCCCCTGGTCGACCGATAATAAGTGGAATAGGTTCCCTTTTTTCCCGTCTAGGAGAGTACCTTGATGGTTTCTTTAAACCCCTGGTTTCAGCTAGTCCATCCTATCTAAAGGATAGTAGGGATCTGATTGTGGCACTTCAAACCTTACCAGCCACCCGAGTCACTATTATGGCTACTGTGGATATTCAATCCCTTTATACAAATATCAGACATTCTGATGCCCTAATTGCCCTTCGGTGGGCGTTAGGTAAATTTTCTAAGCTAAAGAAGGTACAAATAAATTACCTGATAAGGGGACTTGAATTAGCAATGAAAAATAATTACTTTTGGGCCAACAATCAATTTTTTAATCAGGTGGGCGGTGTAGCAATGGGAGCGAGATATGCTCCAAGTGTCGCAAATATTGTTTTGAATAAGTGGGAACATGAAACAATTTTTTCAAACAGACCAGAATCTTTACATTTTTATAAACGCTACATCGACGATATTATTCTTTTTTGGGAAGGTTCTGAGGAATCTCTCGACATATTCATCGCCCAAATGAATTTAAATAATTATGGACTTACTTTTGTAGCTGAAATCAGCAAAAATCTGGTAAACTATTTGGATCTTACTATAAAAAAGAACGACCTGAAATTTGAAACACTTACCTACTTCAAATCTACAGACCGTAATGGGTTTGTACCCACCCATAGTTGTCACCATCCCTCCTGGATAGGAGCAGTCCCGAAAGGGCAATATATGAGGTTAAAACGGAACTGTGATAATAATGATGATTTTGAGACTCAGGCTAATATACTAACCACTAGATTTTTGGAAAAAGGTTACTCTGAAACTACACTAAATCAAGCGTATAACCAAGTGGCAGTTCTTGACAGACAATCTCTATTGGTCCCCAAACCGAGAAAAGAGTATAAAAATGAAGTACCTTTTATTAGTGGATTCCATAGACAATATCGACAGGTAGAAGCTGTGTTTAAACGACATTGGCATATTTTGAGGAAGGACAAAGACCTGATCACATCCATCCCTAAGGTGCCAAAGTTCATCTACAAGAGAGCTCCAGGCCTCAGGAACAAAATTGCTCCTAATGTTCCTGATCCACCAACAAAATTGGTGACCTTTTTAGATGGATCCGGTTTTCACCACTGCACTAGGTGCAAAGCGTGTAGAACTACACGGAATCCTGGTGACAAAAAGAAAAAAAATCGAGTTTAGTTCTAATGTAACAGGCGAATCTTTCAAGATCAAACCCCTAATCACATGTGGATCTGATCATGTGACTTATGTGCTTGAATGCCCATGTCATTTACAATACGTTGGCCGGACCACTCGCCAACTTAAGATCCGCATTAATGAACACTTAACAAATATTAGAAAAAGTTTCCCTAATCATAGTGTCTCAAGACATTTTGCCAATTTCCATGGAAGTGACCCCAGTTTATGTAAGTTCTATGGCATAGACAAAATAGAAAGAAATTGGCGAGGTACACATATGTTACGGAGTGTTTCCCAAAACGAAATGAAATGGGTACACAGATTACGTACCATGCAACCTTTAGGACTGAATGTGGAGTTGGACCTCAATTGTTTCTTAACCGATGATTGAGTGTTCTCTCCTCTTTCCAGTTTCCATTCCCTCACCCCTTCCTATTCATTTTTTCATTTTTATTTTTTTATTTATGTATTAATTATTATTTTTTATTTCAATCATCTATAGTCGTCAGTGACTATTTAGGATTGTCAGATATTCACTTATGGTTTTATTTATATAATATTTTTGTATGCTGGTATTTGGTTGGGGCTAGTTAATAATGTGATCCCCCTTTTTGTAGAGATCATTATTATATTCAATTATTCCATATAATATTGGAAATAAGATCGAAATAATTTGAATACTCTTTAATCCCCATTCATTCATATCACATGTCTAGAGGGATCTAGTGATATTTGTGATCTATCACTAAGTATTGGGAGATATTTCTTTTTACCCTGTTTGAATCCGGTCTGTATATGTATGAAAGACAACAAAATAATTTTCTATATATATCCATTATTTATTATTATTTTTAATTATATATATTCATTTTTGGTTTATTTAAGATGATTTTGTATCAATAATCATTTGTAGTGATCATGATTGAATTTTATGGAGTAAAGTCATATTGTTTTCTGGCACTTATTTTTGGATCTGCACGTCCGGAGGGATGCGAGATCTGTATTTTATTTAATATGTATTTTACCAGTGGAATACTCTTGAATTCATGTTATTTGGCCATTCTATATTTCTGTGCATTTCTCTGTTTTTCTTGTTTAAATATGATGAATGTAATGTAACCTACCAACGGTGTTATATATTTTTTATTGATGACACACGGCACCGAGGCTGTATCTGCAATTAGTTTCAGCCCACCAATCATTGTGTTTTTTTGACTACATATACCATCATGCTTTGTGACCAGGCACGCCCCCCTGATGACGTTAACATAACGAAACGTACGTCGGAGGCAGCCTGGTCACGTGACGTACCCCCCGTGCTTTGGACTGTTGAAGGGATCGTTTGGCGTTACATGTGAGCGGCGGCTCTCATCCCCCAGCGTATCCGACTAAAGAACCGCTTCGAGCGGTGACAGGTCCGCAGCCTCAGTGCCGGGTGGGCACCCCCTAATGTTCCTGGATTTGCAAAGTGGTCTGTCCATATCTTCATGTGTTGCAGGCACAATCCTGCATAAGCTTAGTTGACCATCTTTTTCACTAAAGGGGTCAACGAGCTCTGGTAAGAGCATACCTTATCTAAAGCACCTTGGGTGGAATTGATAATTATACTGAAGCGGTGGTGGCATTTCTTCTTTCACAGAATTATCATTACAATTGGACCTTGTTCACTGTTTTATTTTTTATATTTTTCTGATCATATTTGAATTCACTCGCGTGGTTTCAAGTGCAGGTTGACTGCAATTGTTGGGACTCTTTCATATATTTTTTGTGTTATTTATGTTGCAATTTTATTGCTAAACAGACATTTTGTCACGGCACTATACTTAATTTGTATGGGCCTAGCACCCTCTATTTATATTCTATCAATTTTTTTATATATTGTGAAAGATAATGTTACGCCGAGTAAAATGATACCCAACATGTCACGCTTAAAAATTGCGCCCGCTCGTGGCATGGCGTCAAACTTTTACCCTTAAAAATCTTGATAGGCGACGTTTAAAAAATTCTACAGGTTGCATTTTTTGAGTTACGGAGTAGGCCTAAGGCTAAAATTATTGCTCTCGCTCTAACGATCGCGGCGATACCTCACTTGTGTGGTTTGAATACCGTTTTCATATGTCGGCGCTACTCGCGTATACGTTCGCTTCTACGCGCGAGCTCGACGGGGCGCTTTAAAAAAATGTTTTTTTGCTTTTCGCATTTATTTTTTACTTATTTTACAATTTTTAACACTGAAATAAAAAAAAATAAAAAATTATCACTTTTATTCCTATTACAAGGAATGTAAACATCCCTTGTAATAGAAAAAAAGCATGACAGGTCCTCTTAAATATGAGATCTGGGGTCAAAAAGACCTCAGATCTCATATTTGGGCTTAAATGCAAAAAAAAAAAAAAAAAAAAATTTGGAAATGTCATTTTTTCAAATGACAAAAAAAAAAAATGTCTCTTTAAGAGGCTGGGCGGGACTGACGTTTTGACGTCACTTCCGCCCAGCAGAGCTATGGGGGACGGGCGAAGGAGATTTTTCCTTCAGTCTCGTCCCCGCTCAGCTGCCGGATGGTCGCGATCCCCTCCGCCGCTACCGACGGCTCCGTAAGCGGCGGAGGGCGGGGGACAGCGGCGGGACGGGGGGGCCCTCTCCCGCCACCGATAACGGCGATCTCGCGGCGAATCCGCCGCGGAGACCGCCGTTATCGTGTACAGGACCGTCGGCACTAAAGATGGATACCTCAGTTGTGACAGCAGCTGCTGCCGTTACTGAGATATCCATCTTTAAAAACAGGACGTATTTTGACAATGGGCTGGAAAGCAAGTGGTTAACCACTTAAGCCCCGGACCAATATGCAGCCTAAAGACCCAAGGTGTTTTTACAGTTCGGGACTGCGTCGCTTTAACAGACAATTGCGCGGTCGTGCGACGTGGCTCCCAAACAAATTTGGCGTCCTTTTTTCCCCACAAATAGAGCTTTCTTTTGGTGGTATTTGATCACATCTGCGGTTTTTAGTTTTTGCGCTATAAACAAAAATAGAGCGACAATTCTGAAAAAAATGCAATATTTTTTACTTTTTGCTATAATAAATATCCCGAAAAACATATATAAACATTTTTTTCCCTCAGTTTAGGCCGATACGTATTCTTCGACCTATTTTTAGTAAAAAAAAATCGCCATAAGCGTTTATCGATTGGTTTGCGCAAAATTTATAGCGTTTACAAAATAGGGGATAGTTTTATTGCATTTTTATTAATTTTTTTTTTTTTTACTACTAATGGCGGCGATCAGCAATTTTTTTCGTGACTGCGACATTATGGCGGACACTTCGGACAATTTTGACACATTTTTGGGACCATTGTCATTTTCACAGCAAAAAATGCATTTAAATTGCATTCTTTATTGTGAAAATGACAGTTGCAGTTTGGGAGTTAACCACAGGTGGCGCTGTAGGAGTTAGGGTGCACCTAGTGTGTGTTTACAACTGTAGGGGGGTGTGGCTGTAGGACTGACGTCATCGATTGTGTCTCCCCTATAAAGGGGATGACACGATCGATGCGCCGCCATAGTGAAGCACGGGGAAGCCGTGTTTACATACGGCTCTCCCCGTTCTTCAGCTCCGGGGAGCGATCGCGACGGAGCAGCTATAAACAAATAGCCGCGCCGTGGTCCCGGATCGCTCCCCGAGCGAACCCGACCGCCGCATGTAGCGGGGGGGGGGGGGGGGGTCCCGATCGGACCCCCCACCCGCTAATAGGCAAGGACGTACATTAACGCCCATGTGCCTGTACGTGCCATATTGTGGACGTACATTTACATGCGGAGGTCGGGAAGTGGTTAAATCGTTTTAGCTGTACACATAGGGTCACTTACTATGTCTAAATGCGCCGCCGTTCCGCAGACTTCTTAGCAAAGAACACTTTATATTCCGTTGATGGTTGTCATTTTGCTTATGGGCATTGTTAGGCCCACAAGCAATTACTTCCTGGATTTCTCTGGAGACGAATCGGAAAGCGCCGCCTGTCCCGCCTCAATCTCGCGCATGCTCAAAGCAGTATAAGTGCCGCGCCATCAACCACATGGGTTGCCATCACAACGAGCGGCGGCAGCGGAAGTGTGCGCTGTTGTGATGGCAAACCATAAACAAAAAACATGCATTCATTGAATCGCGTCACTTCCGGTATCAAAGTAACGCGATTCTTGCCCTAGGGGAAGCGCACGGCATCCTGGGAAATGCATCAGCGTTCGGAGGAGCCGAGGGAGCGGACGTCAGGATCCTCTGTGAATCTGAGAGCAGATTGCGTGAGACCGCATAGCAACAGGCATTTCCAGGTGAGTTTTTTTTTTTTTTGGTCTGTCAGCAAAAATATTTTTTAGATGGAAACTCCACTTTAATTTTGCCCCACTGATTCGACAGATTAAGTTACACTTTCAGAGGTGGGATAAAGAGGTCTTTACGTGGTTTGATAGAATTAACATCATTAAAATGAACGTAATGCCGAGACTATTATATTTGTTACAGACTCTCCCTATTAAAGTTGTCCGCAGGATTTTTGAGGGAACCAAGATCAAGATTTGTGAGATTCATCTGGGTGGGGAAATCCGCGAGAGTACGTAGAGATATTCTGACCTTACCAAAAGAGAGAGGAGGGGGTTGGATTCCCGGACCCAGCGAGTTACTATGAAGCGTCACACTTAACACGGGTAGTGGATTGGTGTACATCGCAGAAGGAAAAGCCATGGATACAAATGGAACAAGCCATAACTGCTATACCTTTGGAAGGAATAGCATGGATTCTGGATGTAGAGATACCACAGGTGGTGAAGAGACATACTACTGTAGGGGCCAAGCTCCAAGCTATCAAAAAAATGTTTAAGAAAACAAAGGTGTCCACACATCCAAGTCCTATGATCCCAATTCTGGGAACATCGAGTTTTGAGCCAGGTCTTATAGATCAGGGTTTTAAAGAATTAAGGCGGCAAGGAATTAGTAGGATTATACATTTTTTTAGAGATAACCAGGTAATGACTAAGGGGGAGATTGAAAGTGTTTGCGGAAGACCTTGACTCTTTTAGGCTAATACAGCTTAATGCGTTCCTACGGTCAATTATGCAACGTGTGCCAGAAATACGTACACCATCTAGGTTTGAACAGATATGCTTAACCACTTAAGGACCCCTTCACGCCGATATACGTCGGCAGAATGGCACGGCTGGGCCCATCAACGTATATGTACATTGTCCATTAAGCCCAGCCGTAGGGTCGCTGGCGCGCTCCCGCGACCCGGTCCGAAGCTCCGTGACCGCGGACCCGATCACCACTGGAGTCCCGCGATCTGCCCCTGGAGCTAAAGAACGGGGAGAACCGCGTGTAAACACGGCTTCCCCGTGCTTCAATGTGGCGGTGTCATCGATCGTGTGATACATTTTATAGGGGAACACAATCGATGACGTCACACCTACAGCCACACCCCCCTACAGTTGTAAACACACTTGAGGTCACACATAACCCCATCAGCGCCCCCTGTAGTTAACTCCCAAACTGCAATTGTCATTTTCACAATAAACAATGCATTTTAAATGCATTTTTTGCTGCGAAAATGACAATGGTCCCAAAAATGTGTTAAAATTGTCCATAATGTCGCAGTCAGGAAAAAAACGCTGATCGCTGCCATCAGTAGTAAAAAAAAAAAAATAATAAAAATGCAATAAAACTATCACCTATTTTGTAAACGCTATAAATTTTGCGCAAACCAACCGATAAACGCTTATTGCAATTTTTTTTTATACCAAAAATAGGTAGAATACGTATCGGCCTAAACTGAGGAAAAAAAAATTTTTTTAGATATTTTTTGGGAATATTTATTATAGCAAAATGTAAAAAATATTGAATTTTTTTCAAAATTGCCGCTCTATTTTTGTTTATAGCGCAAAAAATAAAAACCGCAAAAATGCCACCAAAAGAAAGCTCTATTTGTGGGGAAAAAAGGACGCCAATTTTGTTTGGGTGCCGAGTCGCAAAAAGGGGCAAGGTCCTTTAGCTGCATTTTGGTCCGGGTCTTAAGTGGTTCAAGGGGGAACCATTGGACATTCACTGTCAGACACTTATGCCCTGCTGATAGAATCGGAAGCCCCAAAAGAACTGTTTTTTTTTTTTTACAAGCATGGGAGAGGGATCTGGGAGTTACCTTTTCTGAGATACAGAAAAATAAAATATTTTTATTTACGCATAAAGCGTCAATGGCAACTAGATATCAAAATGGAGGTTATACAATTTTGACTAGGTGGTATAGAACACCGGCAGTATTGAATCGGATATTTCCACAAGTATCCAATCAAAGCTGGCGCTGCCAAATGCAGAGGGCACTATGCTACGCATATTTTGGGAGTGCCCTAGACTGAAAGAATTTTGGAAAATGGTCTCTGAAACAGTTAAAGAAATTACAGATGTGTCTCTTGGAGAAAACCCAGCAGCCTTTTTGCTGCATGATATTCCGTTATCTAATGAAAAATAGTACAAAATATATTTTTTTTCCTTTCCTCTCTTTCTTTTTAATTTTTCTTTTTTTTTCTGTTTCTTTTTAATAATTTTGCTTGTATCTGGCTGGGAGGACTACCAGGGTTATCCCTGGCTAAGGAAAATGTAATTACAATAAAAGTAGGAAACATTACAGAGTTGTATCAGAATTATGAGGAAATACGAGTAAATAAGGAGTTTAGGTTTGTTAAGATAATACAACCGTGTGAAAATGTGGTAGTAATTGGTAATGTTGAAGAAAATATTAGTTGTAATGTAAAGTGGAAGTGCCAATGTACATACAGTGCCTTGCGAAAGTATTCGGCCCCCTTGAACTTTGCGACCTTTTGCCACATTTCAGGCTTCAAACATAAAGATATAAAACTGTAATTTTTTTTGAAGAATTAACAACAAGTGGGACCCAATATGAAGTGGAATGAAATTTATTGGATATTTCAAAGTTTTTTAACAAATAAAAAACTGAAAAATTGGGCGTGCAAAATTATTCAGCCCCTTTACTTTCAGTGCAGCAAACTCTCTCCATAAGTTCAGTGAGGATCTCTGAATGATCCAATGTTGACCTAAATGACTAATGATGATAAATAGAATCCACCTGTGTGTAATCAAGTCTCCGTATAAATGCACCTGCACTGTGATAGTCTCAGAGGTCCGTTTAAAGCGCAAAGAGCATCATGAAGAACAAGGAACACACCAGGCAGGTCCGAGATACTGTTGTGGAGAAGTTTAAAGCCGGATTTGGATACAAGCTTTAAACATCCCAAGGAGCACTGTGCAAGCGATAATATTGAAATGGAAGGAGTATCAGACCACTGCAAATCTATGAAGACCTGGCCGTCCCTCTAAACTTTCAGCTCATACAAGGAGAAGACTGATCAGAAATGCAGCCAAAAGGCCCATGATCACTCTGGATGAACTGCAGATATCTACAGCCGAGGTGGGAGACTCTGTCCATAGGACAACAATCAGTCCCTGTATACTGCACAAATCTGGTCTTTATGGAAGAGTGGCAAGAAGAAAGCCATTTATTAAAGATATCTATAAATGGCGTTTAAAAAGTGTGCCACAAGCCACCTGGGAGACACACCAAACATGTGGAAGAAGGTTCTCTGGTCAGATGAAACCAAAATCGAACTTTTTGGCAAGAATGCAAAACTTTATGTTTGGCATAAAAGCAACACAGCTCATCACCCTGAACACACTGTCAAACATGGTGGTGGCAGCATCATGGTTTGGGCCTGCTTTTCTTCAACAGGGACAGGGAAGATGGTTAAAATTGATGGGAAGATGGATGGAGCCAAATACAAGACCATTCTGGAAGAAAACCTGATGGAGTCTGCAAAAGGCCTGAGACGGAGATTTGTCTTCCAACAAGACAATGATACAAAACAAAGCAAAATCTACAATGGAATGGTTCACAAATAAACATATCCAGGTGTTAGAATGGCCAAGTCAAAGTCCAGACCTGCAAGGAGGAATGGGCAAAAATTTCAGTCTCTCGATGTGCAAAACGGATAGAGACATACCCCAAGCGACCTACAGCTGTAATCGCAGCAAAAGGTGGCACTACAAAGTATTAACTTAAGGGGGCTGAATAATTTTTCACGCCCAATTTTTTAGTTTATTTGTTAAAAAAGTTTGAAATATCCAATAAATTTTGTTCCACTTGTGTCCCACTTGTTGATTCTTCAAAAAAAAAAAAAAATACAGTTTTATATCTATGTTTGAAGCCTGAAATGTGGCAAAAGTCGCAAAGTTCATGGGGGCCGAATACTTTCGCAAGGCACTGTATGTATATTGCTATTGCTGTAGAAAATAAAGAATTTATACCAAAAAAAAAAAAAAAAAAAAAAAAGAAGAAGAGGAAGAACCAAGAGCACCAAATTCAGATCCCATGGAGGAAGAGGTGGTTTAAAGCGGGAGTTCACCCATAAGAAAATGTTTTCAAAAAATCCCCTTAGATTCCTGCTCGTTTTGTCTAGGGGAATCGGCTAGCGGTGTTAAAATATGAGCTGTACTTACCCGTTTTCGAGATGCATCTTCTCCGTCGCTTCCGGGATATGGGTCTTCGGGAGCGGGCGTTCCTTCTTGATTGACAGTCTTCCGAGAGGCTTCCGACGGTCGCATCCATCGCGTCACTAGTAGCCCGAAAGAAGCCGAACGTCGGTGCGGCTCTATACTGCGCCTGCGCACCGACGTTCGGCTTCTTTCGGAAAATCGTGACGCGTTGGATGCGACCGTCAGAAGCCTCTCGGAAGACTGTCAATCAAGAAGGAACGCCCACTCCCGCAGCCCATACCCGGAAGTGTCGGAGAAGATGCATCGCGTAAACGGTAAGTACGGCTCATATTTTAACACAACTAGCGGATTCCCCTAGACAAAACGAGCATTAATCTAAGGGTAAAAAGTATAATTTAGGGGTGAACCTCCGCTTTAAGAGGGGGAAGTATATGATAAGCCCCCTGCACAAACATACCCACCAGAGAATGGGCCACCAAAGGCCGCTGAAAGAACACAGCCAAGGCTGAAATCTGTCCCTTAATGGTGCTTAAGGCAAGTTTCTGATCCACTCCACACTGTAAAAACAGCAGGACCCTGGACACCGAGTACATACGTGGACATCACCCTATCTCTTCACACAAAGAGATGTAGGCCTTCCAGGTGCGATGGAAGATCTTCCTGGAAGAAGACTTCCGTGCCCTCAGCATGGTTGAGATGACCGAGTCGGAAAGACCCAAGTCCCTTAGTACCTGTCTTTCAATAACAATGCCGTTAAAGCCAGCGACTGTAAAGCAGGATGAAGTATGGGACCTTGAGACAGAAGGTCCTCCTGCATTGGCAGCCGCCAGGGTGCATCCGCCACCAGGCGCACGGGATCGCTGTATCAAGGACGTCGAGGCCAGTCTGGAGCGATTAGAATCATCGGAATCCCCTCTGCCTCCACTCTGCGGAGCAGCAGAGGAAGCAACTTTAATGGGGGAAAGGCATAAATTAGCCGATACTGACCCCACCGGGCCACCAACTCGTCTGACGCGTCTGCCCAGGAATCTCTGGACCTGGCCACGAACCTCGACACTTTTCGGTTTAGGCGAGAGGCCAGGAGATCCACGTCCGGTGTGCCCTACCTCCTGCAAAAGAGTTGAAAACACCTCCGGGTGCAATGACCATTCCCCCCTGGTTCAGCATCTGGCGACTAAGGTAGTCTGACAGAGCCGGCACGCTTCTTTCCGCCCACCACAGGATGTGAGCGACCTTGGACGCTGCAGCCGAGTTGCATGTTACCCCCTAATGGTTGACATAAGCCACCGCCGTGGCATTGTCCGACTGAATCCTGATCGGGCGACCTTGCAACCTCCTCGACCACGAGGAGAGACATAGCCTGATCGCCCGAAGTTCCAGGACATTGATCGGCAGATGGGATTCCTGTAAAGTCCAGCAACCCTGGGCCGACTGGACCCCCAGATGCCCCCCACCTCTACAGGGCGCTGGGCCCAAATGGAGCCACGTCCTCCTCTGCTAGGCAGAAAAAAAACTGAGGCTGCATGATGCAGGGAGGAGGGTTATGTCTGGAGGGACCGCCCCCTGGGCGGGGCTGTTCAATTCTGTTAAAGTAACATGTATTTAAATATCTAACATGTTCCGCCTAGTCCTCTACTATGAACAGAAACATAACCTATATGTCAAGACTTGTGAAGGCTGTGTCCATCCATAGACGATAGGAGAAAAAAAGTTTTAATATAAGAAAAAGTTACCAAGAAGGTATAGAGAGACCGTGAGGTCAAAGAAAGCCAATTACTTGGCAGTTTAATTCCATTTCTTTGCCCAATTCCACAGCCAGGAAGATCAATTTGATACATCCTGGATGGTATAAACCAGGGGTGCCCAACCTTTTGAAGAGCAAGGGCCACTTAAGCTACTTAGTAAACAGCCGCGGGCCACAATGAGCAGAGTGGGCCGATGACAGGTCTGTGTCCACTTTGCATATACAGAGTGGTCACAGACACAGCCCACTCTACTCTATGGGCCCCCTGATCCGATCAGATGGAGGGGGACAGATCCACTTGTTTTTTTAGCAGATCGGATTGGAGGTAGGCGGGTGTAAATGGACACAAGTCTGTTTACATATGCCGTTCCATAGAGTTAAATGGAGGGTCCGATTGGGTCAGACCGATCATGTGAAAGGGGCTTAAGGCTGCTTTTACGCTGATGGTCTGTGGTTTATCCACGCAGCAGGTGCAGCACAGAGCACCTGTGGTTTTACTGCGGGTTAGCTGCACTTTGCCATATCCTGCAGGTGTGGTGCACTTTCTGAAAGCGCCCCAACCCACAGGTAAAACCAGAAGTCTATGGCTCAGTGCAAGTAACCCGCAGGTGCACCTGCGGATCAGTTTGAAAGCAGCCCAGTAACCACTGCAGAACAGATATGCCCATATATACACTGTGATTTTAGTAATAAACTTACCATTGATAACAGTTTTTCATTCAGGTATCGCCAGCTGTTGCTGTCCCAGGCAGAGCACATTTAGCATCACTCAGCCTATTACAGGAGCCTGCATGATACAGAAAGCATTGGCTTATGCGGCTCTGCTCTGCAGCCACTTGCTTCCTCTACCGTCGGCTTCATTCACAACACTGATGCTCTGGGATGGCGGGTTGGCAACCTGCAAGCTGGGCTTGCCATCCCAGGGCAGGAGGTCGCGGGCCACATCAGAGGGCTCCGCGGGCCACTGGTTGGGCACTCCTGATATAAAAGTACTGTTAAAGTTATTTGAACTATGTATGACCACATTTGGTGGTCACGCAATGTCAGGAAAGGCATGCCCGTTATCGAGATGGCGCCTCTGGGCAGTTTTCTGTGCGCAGTTGCAGGCCAATCCCTGCCCTTCACTAAAGAAAATGTGAATATGCTTGGCCCCAGTGCCGTCTCATCCACAGCATTCCAGTGCAACCTGCGTTTTCTAACTCTGCATCTGATTCCAGTTACTGACCCAGCTCGTCTTGACTATTACTTGAACTCTGCCTGTGTTTCGTCAGATATGGCAACCCACCAAAATTGGTAACGGAAGTGAAGTTCCGTCACCACCTTGCTACACCCCGCACTCCTCCATAGGAAGGATACTCTATGAAGGGGAAAGCGGACATCTTGTTACATCCACTGGCGTTTTGCCTTTTACACTTATGTCTAACCACTTAACCCCCAGACCATATTGCTGGTCAAAGACCAGAGTACTTTTTGCGATTCGGCCCTGCGTCGTTTTAACTGACAATTGCGCGGTCGTGCGATGTGGCTCCCAAACAAAATTGGCATCCTTTTTTTCCCACAAATAGAGCTTTATTTTGGTGGTATTTGATCACCTCTGCGATTTTTAGTTTTTGCGCTATAAACAAAAATAGAGCGACAATTTTGATTTTTTTTTATATTTTTTACTTTTTGCTGTAATAAATACCCCCCAAAAATATATAAAAAAAAAAATGTAACAAGATGTCCGCTTTCCCCTTTCTCAGAATATCCTTACTATGGAGTGCGGGGTATGGCAAGACGGCGGCGACGGGACGTCACTTCCGTTACCAATTCTGACAGGTCGCAAAAACTGATGAAACACCTGCACCGACCCCGGTGTGTCTCCCGACTTCTTCCTCTGCAACGCCGACATGTTACAGACTCTGGCCTGTATTCCGACTATGCTCCTGTCTGCACTACCTGATCCGATTACCAGCATCGTACAGCATCCAGCTTGTACGACTTTGCCACTGTCCTATCCGCTGTTGCTCCTCCGCTGTTTGCTACCTGTCAAGTGCATACTCCACGCCAGCCCGCTGCTGCCAGTGCCAACTTGTTCCAGCCTACTGCTGACCTGCCACTACCCAGCTTACCTGCTTTGCTGTGGTTCACCGTCCACTTCCTGGCCTGGACATCACATCTGGCTCTGCTGCTAGCAAGATCCATATGCATTTGTGCGACTCTGCACACCTGTGTCACTTTGGAAGATTTCTACTCTAATCCTGTTCTGGTGATAACCCAATTTGTGCGTTTTCCTTTAACTCTCAGTAATAATGGTAAACAGGACAAAATAGGGTGAATCTACCAAATGGGGATGCAGACAGCAATAAAAACCAGACAGGTATTCTAATCCATCTCTCCACCTAAAAGTTTTGCATTTAGTTATACTTTATGTGCGAGAAGCAACGGACACCTTTGGATAGCAGCATTGTCAATATGGTTGGTCTCAAAGCCAATAGCCACTTTTGCTGGTCTGTTACAGGAAGATGAAAAGTAAAACTAAAAAAACAAGAAATTAAATGCAGCCATCACATCGAAGATTTTCTAAAATGCAATATGATACATTTTTATTTTTGTTAGCACTTTTCCCCCATAATTTGATTACTGCATTTGCAAAATGCCTCTATGCTTATGCATTGATCTCTCATGAATTTGTAGGTTCAATTTATTCGACTTTAAAAGAGTTCTATCTGTTGAAGAACGCAATTAAGAAAGGTGTGATTCTCAACACCCACGCTCTACAAAGCTTGGTGATCCAACACTAAAGCTCCTCCTGAACAGAATGCACAGCCTACACTCATAAAATTTAAGACTCATGCACTTATTAAACACCTCTTTCCATTGAGCTCTCCCATCACGTCTGTTAACAAGAGCAGCATTCAAAGATCATTATTTTGTTATCTGAAAACCTAAGTCCATTTGCAGCCAGTTAGATCATTCTACATCATGAATAAAGAGGTTGTAAGGAGCCGAGAACCAGCTATTTGTAACTTTGGGCTGCAATACTGAAGATGGGCAGCTGCAATGGCCTGAAGTATAACAGAATCCCTAAGGCTACTTTCACACCAAGGCGCTATAGCGCTAAAAATAGCACCTGCAAAGCGCCCTGAAAGAGCCGCCCCTTTCACACTGGTGTGGTGCGCTGGCAGGACGCTCAAAAAGTCCAGCCAGTTTTGAGGCGCCCCTGCCCATTTGTAAAGCTGCAGCGGCGTTTTGTGGCCAATGATAAAGTGCAGACGGCGCAACACCCTAGTTTCAAAGTAGCCCAATTCATAGGTCTGACGGTGCAGGAGCCTGATGCATTGAACATGCCATTTAGAAGACCTGACATCTTCACATATGAAATCAACATTAGCTCATGGTCCAAGTCAATGGGAAACACTGTTGGGGAAAATTCACTAAAGCGATTATGACACTTTTTTGGAGCTGTGGCCCCTTTCAAACGGCCTCCAACTAATTAAAAAAAAGTCTTACATTGTCAACACAGTATCCAACACATGCACCATATTTTATATTAGTTAGTAGTTCTTTCGCCACTAGGAATCTGGTGCTACAGGTGCAACAGATAAGAATTACTACTGTTCACAGATAAGCAAACTGGCAGTAATTAGGAACAGCTCAGAGTGGGTGTACAGAGGCATGCCGGTGAACGTATGTGAACTATGCCATTGAAAAACATTTAACCTACTTTCCATGCGTAGGTTAAAAAAACACACACACACACACACACTGGACTGCAAGTGGGGTGAACTACCCTGAGGACAGAAGTGTCCATGTTATGGACACTGACCTCACTGCTTTTCCCCCACCATGCCTCCAATAAATTGATGTCCAGACATTTATTGTGTAGATACATGACAGATTATCAGAGTGTAGTAGATGTTAATGAATTCCCAAGTGTGTTGTTATTAACAGACGTAGTTAGTGGGGTTTTTTTTTTTAATGGCACTGTGGCCCCAAGTTTTACCAGACAAAAAGGAATTGCAGTTCAAGAGGCCAAACCTATGGGTTAATACCCAATATACAAAGAGGAGGAAAAAAAAAAAAAGAACACATTATTCCCATATACGCCTAGGATACAACGATCAAACAAAACAAATGTAGTAGATATGGTCAGGAAATAAGACTGTTTTGTTTTCTTGTCAGGGATGGTCAGACAGTGCATACAATTGCAGGAAAGAAGGAAGAGGGAGGGACCGCAGATCACCAAGCTCCTGCTCACTATATGGCTTACAACTGGTAAAAAGGGACAATATGGGAACTTGTAAGCATTTTAGTGACAAGAAACTACTTCCACCAAAATAAAAATAAAAAATTGAAATGCAGGAAGCTGTGGAAACTGTAGCCCACTGTGTTTAAAGCGGAGGTTCACCCAAAAATCCACTTTTTCACATTAGCTCCAGCATACCGCTAACATCTGCAGTATGCCGTTTTTTTTGTAATTATCGTTATATGAGCCCTTGTTTACCGGCTCCGAGTGGGGAATCCTGCAGGGAATGGGCGTTTCTAAGCAAAGAGGAGTTGATTGACGGCTGCTAAGGCACGTCACGCCTTCCGAAAATACACAAAGTCACACTCGGGCGTTTACGGCGCCTGCCGTGTAGAGCTGACTGCGCAGGCGCCATAAACACCCGAGTGTGACTTCGGGTATTTTCGGAAGGCATGACGCGCTTTAGCAGCCCGTCAATCAACTCCTCTTTGCTTAGGAACGCCTATACCCGGAAGTAATCCCCCGCTCGGAGCCGGATAACAAGGGCTCGTATAACGATAAGTACAAAAAAAAAAAAAAGAAACAGCATACTGCAGATGTTAGCAGTATGCTGGAGGCATATAGCTAATGTCAGAATGTTTATTTTTGGGTGAACCCCCGCTTTAACATGCCTGACCGCCAAAAAAAAAAAAAAAGGTACAGAAAACATTAACATTAACACTTTACAAAACATGGAAAAAAAAAAAAAAAAAAAAAACAGGATTTTTAAAACAGCTTACCTGTAAAAATACTTTTCTTGGAGTACACCATGGGACACAGGGCCTTTATCTTTACATAATGAGTTAAGGGTCATCAGCGGTGATTGGACACTGGCACAACCAATTGAAGACAGTTCCCCTCCATATAACCCCTCCCATCAGGGAAGCACCTCAGTTTTGTAGCAAGCAATAGGGTTCCCATAAGAAGGGGGGGACCTCTGTGTCCCATGGTGTACTCCAAGAAAAGGATTTTACAGGTAAGCAGTTTTAAAAATCCTGTTTTCTTTATCGTACACCACGGGACACAGAGCCTTTATCTTTACATAATGGGATGTCCCAGAGCAATGCTCCATATGAAGGGGGGGGGGGGGGACACAGATCAAGCAGGCCGCCATGGACCAGAAGCTTTAAACTGCTGCTTGCAGCACACTTCTTGCGGCATCCTCCTGTCCTTTTACGTCCACTTGATAAAATTTGGAAAACGTGTGGACTGAGGACCAAGTTGCAGCTTTACAGATCTCCGAAGCCTGGTGGTGCACTGCCCATGAAGCACTTATCGCCCTGGTAGAAGGCGCCCTAACAGAAAAAGGAGTCGTCCTATTCTTTAAACCAGGGATATGCAATTAGCGGACCTCCAGCTGTTGCAGAACTACAAGTCCCATGAGGCATAGCAAGACTCTGACAGCCACAAGCATGAGACCTAGAGGCAGAGGCATGATGGGACTTGTAGTTTTGCAACAGCTGGAGGTCCGCTAATTGCATATCCCTGCTTTAAACCATAGGCTTGAATAATTGTCTGTCGAATCCACCTGGAGATAGTGGATCTTGATGCTGCTTGTCCCTTCTTGGGACCATCTGGCAAAATAAACAAAACATCTGTTTTACGTATCTGAGTGGTAGCCTGCAGATACGCCTTTACTGCTCTCACGAAAACCAAAGAGTGTAATAATTTTTCCTCCGCTGTCTGCGGATCTGGAAAAAAGGAAGGCAGGACAATGTCCTGATTTAAATGAAAGGCCGACACCACCTTAGGTAAAAAGGCAGGATGGGGTCGTAGTACAATTTTGTCTTTATTACAAACTAAAAAAGGCTTTTTACAGGAAAGAGCTGCTTAAAAGAATCAGTGGAATGTGGCGAATAGGTTCAAAGGGTTGCTTCTGCAACGCTGAAAATACTAGATTCAGATCCCATGGGCACAAGGGAGATTTGATTGGGGGATTGATCTGCAGTACCCCCTGAATGAAGGCCCACACTAGGGAATGAGATGCCAGCGGTCTTTGAAAGAAAACTGATAGAGCTGATATTTGACCCTTAATGGTACCAAGGGCTAATTTCATATCCACTCCTAGCTGGCAAAAGGCAAGAATCCTATTTATATAATATCTTTGAGGATTCCATTTGTTGGTTTCACACCACGAAACATATGTTTTAGTAAATAAGTCTGGAAGCTGGCTTTCTGGCATTAATAATTGTAGAAAGTACTGGACCTGAGATCCCTCTCTTCCTCAGAATGTGGGTCTCAGCAGCCAAACCGTCAAACTTAGAGTTTATAAGGAAGAATGGAACACTGGACCTTGCGACAGCAGGTCGTAACGAAGCGGAAGCTTCCAAGGTTTTCCTACCGCCATCTTTATGATCTCGGCGTACCAAGGTCTTCTGGGCCAATTTGGAGCCACTAAGATTACTGGAATCTTTTCCTTCTTGATCCTGCAGAGTAGCCTTTGTAATAAAACGATCGGAGGAAAATGCATAGATCAGTGAGAACGGATTCCACGGGATCACCAGAGGATCCGATCCGTAGGCCAGAGGATCTCTTGTCTTGGACACAAAGTTGTCCAACTTTCTGTTGATTCTGGAAGCTGACAGGTCTATATCCGGAGTCTTCCATCTCTGGCATATGGCCTGAAAGATCTCGGGTGGAGAGACCACTCTCCTGATGACAGCTGCTGGCGACTCAAATAGTCCGCTTGCCAGTTTTCTACCCCTGGGATGAGAATTGCAGAGCGACAAGGAATATGTTCTTCTGCCCAAGTCAAAATCCGATTCACCTTCTGAGCGCCCTGACTGTGGGTGCCTCCTTGGTGATTGATGTAAGCTACTGCAGTAGCATTGTCGGACTGAATCCGAACTGGGTGGCCCTGTAACCTGCTTGTCCAGGTTTTAAAGGGCTAAGTACACTGCCCGAATTTCCAGTATGTCGATGGGCAGGCTCCTTTCGGTCTTGGCCCAGGTTCCCTGGGCTGAAACTTCTTCCAATACTGCACCCCAGCCTATTAGGCTGGCATCTGTTGACACCACCTTCCAGGTGACTGGGGGAAAGGATCTTCCTTTCCACAAGTTTTTGGTCTTTAACCACCAACTGAAACTTTGGCGCACCTGTGGAGACAGGCGCATGGGTAAATTCAGTGCTTGGATCTTCTTGTTCCAGGCAGTTAGAATACTGCCCTGAAGTAGTCTTGCGTGAGACTGGGTAAAAGGGATGGCCTCTAAGAAAGGCTACCATCTTCCCCAATAGCCTCATGCAAAGGCGAATAGAAGGTCACTTGTTTGCCTTGACCTTGTGGATCAGGTCCTTTAGTGACTTGATCTTTGGCTCTGGTAGAAATACCCGGCTTTGGGCTATGTCTATGATCATGCCCAAGTACTCTACCCTTCTTTGGGCTTGTAGAGAGGATTTTTGTAAGTTTACAATCCATCCTAAATGCTCCAGGTATTTTATAGTGGTGAGCACAGCATGATCTAATTTTGCCACTGACTGATCTATAACCAGTAGATCGTCTAGATAAGCCGTTATCGCAATGCCTTGTGCTCCGACATTTGCCAACAGAGGGGCTAGTACCTTTGTAAATACCCGAGGTGCGGTAGCCACACCAAAGGGCAGAGCCACAGACTGGAAGTGGCGATGTTCTGACGCAAACCTTAAAAATCTTTGGTGAGCGGAATAGATAGGCACATGTAAGTATGCGTCTTTGATGTCTATTGATGCCATGAATTCTCTGCCTTGTAGGGTGGCGACCACTGATCGAATAGTTTCCATTCGGAAATAGCGAATGTTCAGAAACCGATTTAGAGATCTTAGATCCAGAATGGGTCTGATGTCTCCGTTTGGCTTTGGGATTACAAAGAGGTTTGAATAAAACCCTGAACCTTGCTCCTTGCTCCTTTAAGGTTACTTTGGTGATCACCCCTTTGGACAGCAAGTGATCCAATCCTTTGAAGAAGGACGCTTTTTAAAAAAAGGATCCTTGGAAAGCCTTGAGCTTCGAAACTGAGAAGATTGGATCTCTTGAAATCCCAGCTTGTACCCTAGGGATACTGTGGATACTACCCATCTGGCCTGGATTTCTGTCTGCCATGCCACTGAAAACTGACAAAGCCATCCCCCCACTCGGCCGAGCGGGGGCGCCTCTTCATGTAGAGGCTTTGGGGTTTTGCTTGTTAGCCCGTGAACCCCACTGCTTCTTGTTCTTATGGGCCCGGTCTTCTTTAGTCTTTGTGGCTGGCTGAAAATGCCATCGCCACTGGCTGGAGGTAGATTTACCAGGAGCCGGGGAGAGAGAACATTTAAAACAAGATCTCTTGTTTTTCTTCTTTTCTGGTAATAGAGTGGTTTTCCCACTCAATATCTTTTGGATATATTTCTCCAAATCTTCCCCAAAGAGGTGTTCGCCATGGAAGGGGAAACTAGCCTCTGCAGACCAATGCTTTAGCCAAAGAATTCTGGCCAGTGCAGAATCGAATCTCTCATCGCGTCAATTGTAAAACATAAGGCTTTAGGCAAATTTTCCCCCAATTTGACTTGTTCTGGAGGCAGCTACTTCAGCCGTGGTTTTACCTGGTCCTTGAGGACCTGACACATGCCTACTGCTGCTACAGCAGGTTGGGCGACTGACCCAGCCAGAAGGAAGGAAGACTTTGGAAAATAAATTGGAATCTTTCTTGAAGAGTCTTTAAACACCTGTATGTTATCCACTGGACAAGTCAGGTAATTATTTACACAAGAAATGGCTGCATCTACCGAAGGCAGGCTCCACTTCTTGGAAAACTCTTCCTCCATAAGATAAAGACTATAATGGGTGTAACCAGTCTGCGTAGATTAGCTTCTTTAATAAAGGATGAACTGGAAAAGAGCATGCACCCTGCAGGGATTTTAATGAGCCCAGGGAGGAGACAGGTGATTCAGTTAACTCCTAAGAAGGCAACCTGAATGTAGTACGCACTGTTTCAGCATAACATTGCACCTGTGACCTTAGCATTTGGGAAGCAGAAAAGGGTTCCTCTGAAATCCCTGATGCGTCCGACTCCTCAGCCCTGTCCTCTGTAGGTGTTATTTCATCCTTATCCTTCTCTTCAGATCTTTCTGAAAGTGGATCTAAGAGAGAGAGAGAGAGAGAGAGAGAGAGACTTGTAAAGCGCAACACATGCAAACTGAATCGCCTCTGAGGGCTGTATCCATTTCATGGGTAAGGAACCCCTTGACCTCAGAAGAGATGGGTTTTAATCTTTCTCCTGAAGGCCAAGTGATCTGACTCCAGTCGGATGGTGGTTGGTAGTGCATTCCACAGGCGGGGTCCTTGGACTGCAAATCTTCGATCTCCTTTGGACTTGTATCTGGCTTTGGGTATCTGGAGGAGGTTTTGATTTGGTGGATCGCAGAATGCGATTGGGGTTATGGGCTTTTATTTTTCCGCATAGATATTGGGGGGCGTTGCCTTGAATACACTTATGTATTAGGCAGAGTGCCTTGAAAGTGACTCTGTCTTTCACTGGCAACCAATGAAGGGATCTCAGTGAAGGTGAGATTGATTCCCATGGTTTTTTCCCAGTCTAACACCATTGAAGGAGATCGGCTTCCCTTTTTGTCCTTTTGCAAGGACTTTGTGATTAGCGTAGCGATCTTTCCTTCCAGTTTTCCCATGGCTGCAATAAAGGTGTCCTCAGTGACAGATGCAGGCTCAGGCGCCACTGGAGAAATTGTTACTCCCGATAGTGGCAATGGCTCCTCCTGTATTGATATATCCAGATTTACAGGGGAGGAAGGTACCGAGCAGGTACGGCTAGAGCCTCATGTCTCAGGCGGCGGTGCTTTCTTGTCTTTCTTAGTCCCTGAATTCCTTCTAAGGGAAGACATATTAACAAGCAACAAGCCGAGGTACCAACAAGCATATACTACTGTGCTCAGTTTAGCAATCTACATAAAGTAACTTAAACACACAGTTTCATGCTATAGAGTGGGTGCCCTACCAACCACATAGAGCTTACGTGCCCCTGCTGCTGCTGTGTTCCCAAGGGAAGAGCTGCTGGCCTGAACGATCCTCCCTTGGCTCCGTTTAAGCGCCATTCCATTGATTTCACGTGCCTGCAACCATGAACGTTTTGGATCCCCCCTCCTTCTCCTCCGCCCCCCCCCCCCCCGCAAATAAAGCACGCGCGCGACCCAGGGCAGTATGGCAGCTTGCAGTGATCAGGGAGAGCCTCCCCCTGCCTATTCCTGCTATGCTGGGCACTTACCCAGTGTCTGGAGGAGAGGAGCTGTGGTCATCCTGATGCAGAGCTCAGCAGCGGAAGAATGCACTTGTCCTACGTATCTGACATTCTACAGAGTGAGGTGAGTGAAACTCTGCTCTTTAATCCCTCTAGTGGCCAAAAAAGAGAAGACACTACTCTAAATTTGAAAAGGTCCTTAAAGAGGGGGTTCTCCCATAAATGTTTTTTTACCCTTAGATACCCTTAGATGAATGCTCATTTAGTCTAGGGGAATGGGCTATTTGTTTTAAAATCCGAGCAGTACTTACCGTTGTAGAGGGCGATCTTCTCCGCCACTTCCGGGTATGGGTCTTCGGGACTGGGCGTTCCTTCTTGATTGACAGGCTTCCGAAAGGCTTCCAACGATCGCATCCATCGCGTCACGAGTAGCCGAAAGAAGCCGAACGTCGGTGCGGCTCTATACCTCGCCTGCGCACCGACGTTCGGCTACTTTCGGAAAATCGTGACGCGATGGATGCGACCGTCGGAAGCCTGTCGGAAGACTGTCAATCAAGACGGAACGCCCAGTCCCGCAGCCCATACCCGGAAGTGGCGGAGAAGATCGCTCTCTAAAAAGGTAAGCACAGCTTCGATTTTAAAACAACTAGCCGATTCCCCTAGACTAAATGAGCATCCATCTAAGGGTAAAAATAGCAATTTAGCGGTGAACCTCCGCTTTAAGCTTGTTCTTAGGATCGTTTTTCTCTTACCTTTATCCCCGTCGCAGGTTTTTCTGCTGAAAAAAATTCAGACAGCACCAATCTTCTCCCATCTCGGCGGGTTTTGTGTGCCAACCTTCAGGGATATGGGTTCCTATTTAAAGGATACCTCTCCCTTGGGCCTTGTAAAAGACTCTAACCAGGACTTTTAGCTGCTGTAGCGAAAGTGCTGGACCCCAAAACCCAGTCCTCCGAAGAAAGACATTACAGGCGACGCCTCGTCCATGAGGCCCGGATCCCATCCAGTTTCAGCGTAACTATTAGCGCCTTGGAGGGATCCCGAAGCATATAGCTCCTTCTCCCCCAGAGGGTCCTTTAGCAGAGCTATCCTTAGCAGATCCTCGCGCGTCCAACACCTTTTAGACACTGGCGAAAAAACCAAGGTGCCTCCCTGATGGTAGGGGTCATATGGAGGGGAACTGTCTTCAATTCTTTGTGCAAGTGTCCAATCACCGCTGGTGACCCATAACCCATTATGTAAACATAAAGGCTCTGTGTCCCGTGGTGTACGATAACGAAAAACACACACACACACACACACACAAACGCTTAACCCCCAGCACATGTGTGGCCAAAATTAAATGGGCTGTCTTCCGTGGGGCTATATAAGTGCATACCTGTATTTGTGCTCTGGAAAAACACTGTACAGCACTCTCCCAGCTTAGGGACCACATTGTCCTCAACAGCTCCTGGTCTCCTACTAACAATAGTGTTCCTTTAAACATGGTTTTGCTCATTTATTATACTGTAAAAGGGTGTTCATAAAATTAGACTCAGAAAACATTTAAACTGTTACATACCCTTAAATTTAGACCGTATATTTGCCAGTTCCTTGTTGATTCGTTTAATCTCAGCTTCTTTGCTTTTACCTGGAACAAGAAAGGCAAAAACCTTAACAACTCATTTCATAGAATAATTACATACTAAACTTTCAAAGTGCCATTAACAGTTACTAAGTGAAATACCAAACACTGCTAAAGCTTTATAATTAGAATAGAGAGAAGACAGCATTTTAGAGAAAGTAAATTATTAATGTTTCAACATAAATGGGGACTGCCAAGATTTAGGCAGAGTGACTTCTCGCCCTCATAATATTAATAAGCATTCATGCACAGACTCACTACTGTGTGAGGACAAGGGATCTACCCAGTGCAAAACTGAACCGCTCACATAAAAGGCATGACAGAATATGAAGGATTGTGCTTCAGTGGCTGCTTCATTTTCGATATACATCCCTAAATGCCCATTCACATCACAAAAATGCCCTCCATGTTTAATGTGTTTTTCGTTGGGTTTTCGTAACGCTTTAGATGCGCTTCCAGATGCATTTTTTTCCTGCAATGGGCCCAGAGCATTTTTGATGCTTTTTACAGCGTTTTAGTACAGTTCTGTGCAGGGGGGAAAAAAGCAGCATGTTGTACTATTTTTTCTGGAACAGAAAAAACACTGGAACGCACTGCACTGGTGTGAACAACGTCATTAGAGCCCATATAACCTACGTTTCATGCGTTTTTGATGCAGAAAAAATAGGATTTTTTGTACTCACCGTAAAATCCTTTTCTCTGAAGTCCATGGACGGACACAGCTCCTTAAATCTTGACAAGTGGGTTATGTTCCCTGTTTACAGGAGAGGACTAGGCAGAAACATGTTAAATAGTTAAATACATGTTACATTAACAGAGTTGAACAGCCCCGCCCAGGGGGCGGTCCCTCCAGACATAACCCTCCTCACTGCAGCTTGCAGCCTCAGTTCGTAACAAGCAGTACAAACCTAAAAAGGAGGGGTGGGAGCTGTGTCCGTCCATGGACTTCAGAGAAAAGGATTTTACGGTGAGTACAAAAAATCCTATTTTCTCTTATCGTCCATGGACGGACACAGCTCCTTAAATCTTGACAAGTGGGACGTCCCCAAGCAGTGTCAAAAAACGAGGGGTGGGAAATATATCAGTAAAAACAATTTTAACTTCACCCCAAAACAAGCAGAGCTCCTCAACGGAGGAGGTGCAACTTTAAACAGCCGCCGGCAAAAACTAGCGGCTGAAAAAAACATCATAAGATGCACTCACAGCAACCATGTAAATTCTGGAAAAAGCGTGAACGGACGAGCAAATCGCCGGCCCGCACACCTGTGAGACCGACGCATGATGTCGGGAAAAAAAAAAAAAACCCAGGAAGCACCAATTGCCCTGGTCGAAAGTGCCGTGACCGGAAAGGGGGGCCCGCCCTTAGGAGCATAGGCCTGTATGACGGCCTGCCCGATCCACCGAGAAATGGTGGTCGACGAGACCGCCAGGCCCTTTTGTGGACCAGACACCGACACAAAAGAGTCAGAAGCTCCGAAATGGAGCCGTAGTAGGCTGGTATACCCGCAAAGCGCGTACCACGCCTAAAGTATGAAAGGCCGAAACCTCCCTCGGAAGAAGGGAAGGTCGCGGGTGCACCATCACCTAATCATTATGGGGGATCAAGCATGGCGGCTTGCAAGACAAGACCGCCAACTCAGAAACCCCTCTAACAGAGGTAAAGGCCACTAAAGGGGCCACCTTCTGAGATAGTGTCAAGAGAAAATCTCTCTGATGTTTCCAAAAGGAAGGTTCCTGAAGAACCGAGAGCACCAGAGTCAAAACTCATGGGGGAAGAGATGGGCCAAGAGGGGAAAGTATATGACAAACCCCTTGCACACAAAAAAAGGGGACCCACCAGGGAACGGGCCGCAAAAAGGCCACTAAAAGAACACAGCCAAGGCTGAAATCTGCCCCCAAACGGTGCTTTAAGCAATTTTTAGATCCAATCCAAGCTTTAAAAACAGCAGGACCCTGGACATTGAAAGTACGCCCGTGGACGTCACTCCATCCCTTCGCACCAAGAGAGGTGCGACGGTAGATCCTCCGGAAGAAGACTACGGTGCCCTGTTGAGATGACCGAGTCAGACAGACCCTGGTCACCTAAAGTCTGGCTTCCAATAACCATGTTAAGCAAGTCAGTGACTGTACAACAGGAGGAAGTATGGGACCTTGAGACAGGAACCTCCTGCCCTGGCAATCGCCAGGGTGCCTCCGCTACCAGGCGCCCGATATCAGCGTACCAAGGACGCCGAGATTAATCTGGAGCGATTAGAATCATCGGGATCTCCTCAGCATCCACTCTGTGGAGCGGCCGAGGAAGCAACTACCATGGAGGAATGGCAAAAAATCACCGATACAGACAACACAGGGCCACCAGCGCGACTGACGCGTCTGTACAAGATCACTAGACCTGGCCACTAACTGACACCCTTGCGGCGGAGACAAGCTGCCAGGAGATCCATGCCATGTGAGGCTCACCTCCTGCAAGGGAGCCGAAACACCCCAAGCACAAAGACCAGTCGCCCTGGTCCAGCATCTGGCGACTCCAGTAGTCTGCCTGCCGGCATACCTGATGGTAGACTGAAGCCACGGCCGTGGCGTTGTCCGGCTGAAACCAGATTGGTCGACCACAAGGAGAAGCATAGCCTGATCGCCTAAAATAGTAGGACAATGAACAGTAGACAGCACCTGGTATTCCCAGGCGGTCTTCCACCAGGCACTAGCCAGGCCCGACCCTGGGTAGCTACCGAGACCAGACACATTCAAGGAGGTGTGGTCATAGGTCCACGCAAGTCCAGCGACTCAGGGCCGACTGGACCCCCCAGTTTTGTGAACCTCCAGGTTCACAACCCGTGAGCTGGCATTCGTCGTAAACACCGACCACTGGAAGGAAGGAACAACTTCCCGGACCGAAGAGTCGGGAATCTCTGTCACCAACTCAGAGAGACTCTGACTAGGTGGCGCACAGGAATCTAATGATTTCAGAGACAAGAGATTTTTACCACCTGGACAGTAGTTCCACTGGAAAACCAGGGTGTGGAACTGGGCATACAGTACCACCTTGAAGGAGGCTACCCACAGACCCTGAACCAGCAGGCGCCCGGAGAGAAGACCGATTGCGTGATGCCAATACCTTCTCCGCAGACTGAAGAGTCTGCAATTTCTCCAGGGGAAGAAGGACCTTTGCCACTGAGGAGTCTGGATCAACACTAGATACTCCTACGCTGAGTCGGAACCTAGCATGCCCATAATTTGAACCCTGGGTCGCACACATGTAGGGCAGGCTTGCTGCCACTGAGCTACACTTTCTGGCCTAAACGTTTAACATCCACCCGAATCTTCGGAGGGTCTGAATGGGAATAACCCATCCACTAGGTCGGAGACAGAAGCTGCTCTCAGAAGAAAGTCGTCAAAGTAGCCAATGAGGCAAAGCCTCGCTGTCCCAACAAAATTCAAATAAGTGCGAGCTCCTAGCTGAAAACCCATGGTGCTGACGCCAGATCAAAAGGGAGGGCCACAGGCTGACAGAGACCCTTCTCTCATCACGAAGCACAGAAAAAAACACTGACATGTGCAAAACGGGACATGCATGTATGCGTCCCTGATGTCAGGACATCCCCCGGATGAAGCGCAGCTACCACCGAACAAATGGATTCCATGCGGAACTACCCGACGTTCACAAAGGTATTTAGGGCCTGAGGCCCATAGAAAACCCCAAAACTCTCGTCCTGCAGGAAAGGTAAAATTACCTTGCAGCTTAGCAAATCCCACACTGCCCAAGGCAGACCGACGTGCCGGGAGGAGAAGACACAAGGACAGAACTTTGTTCTGTGGATAGGAGGAAACCCTATCTAGTACTCCGAAGAGACCACCTCGCAGACCCACTAGTCGGAGAGCAGGGAGGTTTCACTGAATTGTGAACCTGCAAGCCGCCCCTCCCACCTAGAGACAGGGAGGGAAGGCTATATACATTGGCAGGATTTGGGTGCCGGCGTGATCGGCTTATGCACCCAGGGACAGATTAGTCCCCCAGCTGGGCCTTTGACGGCCTGGGAGGGTTGCCCCTAAATAATACACACACATAGTGTGTATGTATATTATGTAGGTGTATGCACACATGTCTTTGGAGGAAACCGGAGTACCCGGAGGAAACCCACACAGACACAGGGAGCGACAATGCAAGCTCCAGGCAGATTGGCGTCAGTGTGCAGATTCGAACCAATGACTCTTTTGCTGCCAAGTAATGGAGTTAAGCACTACACCACCGTGTGCATAAAACCATTCTGAAACAGACGCCCTGGATAACAAGGGCGCAGCATTCAATGAAGCATCACAGACCTATATGAGATGAGGCCCTGGACCAGCTGGTCCGCTAGGCTAATAACCTCAGGAGAGAGTCGGTGCTCCTCCACTGTCTGGTGCAAAATGCTCACTCTGTGAGTTGTATACAGCACTAGGGGTCAGGACTACTCCAAGATGGCCGCCGAGCGTTCAGAACGCGGCCACAGGAAAAAGGCCAGCACAATGTAAGCTGCGCCATAGCGTGGCTACGACAAAATGGGCGCCAATGGGAGTTTTCAATGTAATTGAAAAATCTCCCAAAAAATAGCGCCAGCGACCACTGAGACCCCAGTGTAGTGGCCACAATAGGCCGCAAGCCAGACCCCAGCATGGTAAACATGGAACGGGTCAGTACTTCGGATCTTCTATCAGTCAGATCCATACAAGTAGGGGTTCCCGCCCGGCGGTGAGGGACTACAAAAGCCCTCAGTGGCTTTTCTCATTCCGCATCTCAGAAATTATCAAAGAAGGGCACAGAAGGAAAAACCTACACAGCGGTCTGATTTGTGTGATCCAAAAAAGACCGAGCCCTCAGCGGAAACCCAGCTGCACTATGCAGCTTAGGAGAGTCCCTTGCAGCAGTAAAAAGCGCACCCATAAATGCCTTATTCTGCCTTTTTTTTTTTTTTTTTTTTTAACTAGGTACCTAGTCCATGGCTCCATAACAGAGCATTCCCCAGGGGATAACGGGGGAAGGGGGCACTCTTTTACCGCCCGCCCGCAGTCCACCCCCACCCTGGCACAAACTGTGTCCAGGACTAACAATAAAAACTCTGTGGGAATCACAGGTGCCAACACCTGCTGCCACCACCAGCATGTGGGGAAGGACCCAGATACTGACTCCAATATTTACATATAGTGTGTATTATAATATGCACACCTGTCCATACAAATAGACAAAAGCTCCTAGAGCCCTATTCAGGGCCTCTCACCCACTTGCTGCGCTGACCAGGGGTAACCAGGGGACTCCCTCAGGAGGAGACTGCACAGCGCTGCCTGTGAGGAAAAGAACCGTGAGGTAACTTTTGCAGGGACCTGTGTTTAAACAGGAAAAGCCTCATAGGACTGTTTTATTTAAGGACAAGTCACAGATACAGCATAAAAAGCAAAACCGTTACAGGTGTCACCAATCAGTCAGCGTCTGCTGAAGTATAATCATAAACATCTGTGCTCATCACAGGGCTTTTTACCTCACAGGAAAGCCCAATACAAAAAAGAAAAAACACAGGCCAGATAACACAGTCCCCTCAGGAAGGCCCCCTCCCCCCTGACAGCGGCAATGTTAGCAATGCAGCAAGGGAAAGGAGCAGGGAAGTAAGGGGAAGGGACCCCCGAACCCCAGGAATGCCCAGCCGTACCAACCCACCGAAGCAGGAGGGACTGTACTTACCCGTCCGAGCGAGGACTCGCTGACGCATTCCTGACAGACCTACAACCGCAATGGAGGTAGCTGTCGGCCCGGTCCACTGTGATTGAGGCAACACCACAGCTCAGTCATATGTGGACCTCGGAGCAAAGCTCACCGGCCACCTCAGGAGTCATGAGGTATGGCGTGGCAGACCAAGCCTCTTTGCAAAGGTGTGCCCACGCTTGCTGGTCGGACTGAGTAGACTACAAGGATCTATAATATCCAGCCTGTCTCTCAGCCAACAGTTGAAAGAAGATTCTTCAAGAAAAAGTAAAGTAAAATAAAATAAAATTTCTCCTCAGGGCGCTGGGCCCAAAGGGAGCCATACGTCCTTCTCCTTTGCTAGGCAGAACGAAACTGAGGCTGCAAGCTGCAGTGAGGAGGGTTATGTCTGGAGGGACCGCCCCCTGGGCGGGGCTGTTCAACTCTGTTAATGTAACATGTATTTAACTATTTAACATGTTTCTGCCTAGTCCTCTCCTGTAAACAGGGAACATAACCCACTTGTCAAGATTTAAGGAGCTGTGTCCGTCCATGGACGATAAGAGAAAAAAAATCACTGCACCAAATGTGGTGTAAAGGGGCCCTTAGAGAAAAGCTAGTGCACAGTCCAAGATCCGACACCCGCGATAAGGTTCCCGTGGCCAACCTCTTGACTACACCATCCCAAGTGCCTATTCAGCTTATAAAAATGGCAGAAATTGAATAATTATATCTGCCTTTTTAATAAATCAGATCTGCCTAGTCAAGAAAAAAAAATGGGGTGCTAGGTTGCTACCCTGTAGATGGGGTAATTTTAAGCTGGCCATAGACTGATCAAAATTGGGCTGGTTCAGCTGGAACTAGCCGCATTTCGATCCATCTATGGGCTCATTGTAAGTCGATGTCGTGGTTGTGCTGGGCTTCAAAGAGAAGATCCACTCCACCCTCTGTCACAATGGAGGAACAACAGTTCCATGTTACACCCTGAATATGAGTAACATGCAAACATGTTACTAGGTAAACTTATCCTTCTAGGATAAAAACTTTCTGCCTTTAGAACCACTTTAATTTGGTGTGTTTCAGCACCTGAAATCACCACATCCGACAGCTTTGTTTGCATATAAATATAGAGAAAATTATAAATAAAAAGAAATGCGACTTGCTCCCCTCACTACACACAGAATGAGGCCCTGAGTGCTACAACCCTGACAGACCAACAACACCATAAGTCACAAAAGATGCAGCCGGGCTCTTGAATAAGTGATATAAAAACTAAAACCCTGTAAGATTCCTCCCTTCGTGCTCCCACACTGACCTATTTCTTCTCTCTGATCATCGGATAACTGGCCCTGAACACAGGCTGTCTGCGAGCAACATCTACGGGGGAAGATGGCAGCTGCATTTCCATAAATTCTGCCCCTGGTGACATGTCAAAAGCGACAAAATCACCAGGGTGCGCCTAATATCTTCAACGTGCTTCCAAAATTGCCCGCAGATAATTATGGATAAGAAGCAATTAACCACTTGCCGCCCACCAACTAGCAAAATGATGGCAGCAACGTGGTCTAGTTATCCTGATCAGACGTCATATGACGTGATCAGGATAACAGAGCTGGCACACGCCTGACACACCACAATTTCGAGCGTGATATGACGCCTCTGGCAGAGGTTTCTTACCACGTGGTCAGTTGTTAATAATCACAGCTGATCATTGCATGAACCAGGAAGTGCCGGTGAACGGCATTCCCTCAGTTCACGCTAACAGGGAGAGATGATCGGCGGCTTTCCCTGTCAAAGGGAGGGGGGGCGTCTGTGCTGATAATAAGCACATTAATTATCAGCACAGCCGCCCCCCCCCCCATCAAAAGGTGTCCATCGTCTGCCAGCCTGTCCCCCTCTATAAAGCCTGTCAGTGCCCACAAAAGTGCCAATCAATGCCACCCAGTAATGCTTATCAGTAGCTCATCATCAGTGCTGTCCATCAGTGCCGGTCAGTTTTTTTTTTTTTTTTTTCCCTCAAAATTGTTGGTCTTTGCGGTTTTACATTTTTTCACTAGAGTTGATCAAATATCACCAATAGAAAGCTCTATTTATGGGAAGAGAAATAATTTTTTTTATTTTGGTTAGTGTTGAATGACCGCACAATTGTCATTTAAAGTGCAAAAAGCAAACATTTTATACATTGCAGCCTTAAGGTGGCTGCGATCATCTGCAGATTTCTTGTTCGTCAATGGAGCCTTCAAACAGAACAAAAAGGCAAAATTTCCCCTATATTACGGTTTCGGGGACAATCTAAATTGTTTGATTTTTCTTTCACTCTGTGACAATGGTCACTAGGAAAAATAGAGATGGTAGGGCTGAAACAAATAATTGATTATAATAATAGTTGTCAACTATTTTCATAATCAATTAGTTGATAACCTTTTTAATAGGCCTGCATACAAAATGCATTATTTGTGTACATATCAGGAAATACAGTGCAGCACACATACAGCTCAGTACACCATGTATACATGTCGGTAAGTGCATGAGAACTTGTGAATGTTTGAGAAGCAATACCTTATGGGACATTCAGTCCTAAGCAGAAGGACGCGAGTGATTCCAAAAGGCAGAAGTTTTTTTTTTACCTTGCTGTAGGGGTAATCTTTACTATACTTTGCGGCTTGCTACATGGGCACTCTGAAGGCAGGAAAAGTTAGAAGCACCAGTGGGGGATCCCAGAAGAGGAGAATTGAGGTTCCTCTGTGCAAAACCATTCCATAGAGCAGGTAAGTATGACAAGTTTGTTAAAATCCAAGTCTCATCTTTTAGTACTATTTTAACCAGTTCTGCACCGCCCACCGTACATTTACTGTGGCAGGGAGGCCCGGCTGCACAAAACAATGTACCTGTACGTTGCTCGCGTCCACCGTCCCTGCGGCAGTCAGATTTGTTACAGAACCGACTGTTCCACAGGCCCAGGCCAATGATTTATGGTCTGGACCTACTGATCAGTTCTGTGATTCGTCAGAACGTCCAGTGCAATGAAACACAGGCACAGGAAATGATGCAATCTCCCCTCCTGGGACCCTTTTCAGTTCCAGCATGAGAGGAGAGAGCATCTACTGTGAGTACACAAGCTCTAAACTGACACCAGCTCACATAGGCACATATTTAACCCCATGATCGTGCCCCTCCCTGCTGTTAACCCTCTCACTCCCTGTCACAATATCACCAAATATAGTGTACAGATTTTTTACTGATCACTGTATTGGTGTCACTTGTAACGCTAGCAGAGTTAGGGGCAGATAACGGCAGTTAGCGTTCATCCCAGATAGGGAATATTTGGCAGGTACCCTAAACCTAATAACATTTTAACCCAGTGTCATTAGTACAGTGTACAGATTTTTTTCTGATCACTGTCTCACGGGTGACACTAGTTAGCATCAGCGTAGAGCTGCACGATTAAGCATTAAAAAAAAATTGTGATCGGTATTCAACCCCCCTCATGATCTTAATAGAGCATTTGCCTGTATTTGTATGCATTTTTGCTAGAAAATTACTTTGAATAACACACACACACACTTTTTTATTTTTTTGCCAAAACCCTAAAGCAGGGGTCGACAATATCCGGGCGCCAGGTCGCAATTGCGACAAGAAATTGTGACCTGGCGCATGCACCCACCGGTAATTGAAAAAAAAAACGTTTTTGAGTAAAGAAAATAATTAACAACGCACAAATGCTGAAAAAATAAAATGTAATAAAAAAAAAAAAAATTAAAATCTCCATAGGTGACGTTTAAAAAACTTCTACAGGTTGCATGTTTTGAGTTACAGAGGAGGTCTAGGGCTAGAATTATTGCTCTCGCTCCAACGATCGTGGTGACACCTCACTTTTACAAAAGCGGGGGCTACTCACGTATGCGTTCACTTCTGCGTGCGAGCTCGGCGGGACGGGCGCGTTTTCTGGCTCCTAACTTTTTTAGCTGGCTCCTAGACTCCAAGCAAATTTGTCAAACCCTGCCCTAAAGAATAAAATGGTGGTCATTGCAATATTTTATGTCATATTGTATTTGCACAGGGGGTCTTTCAAACAATTTTTTGAAAAAAAACCAAAAAAAAAACAAACACACACTTTAACCGCTTGCCGACCGCCCACCGCAGTTTTACTGCGGCAGGTTGGCTCGGCTGCGCAAAATCACGTAATATAACGCAATGTTTCTCTGCGGCCACTATGGGGGCACGACCCCTGCTCCTTTTTTTTTTTTTTTTTTTTTAATTTCTGTTTATTGAAAATTTTGGCATAGCAAAAACACACATTCCTTGGTACAGCACCAAGTATACCATTGGTCAACATGACCATGTACATGAAAAACAGAGCCATCGCAGATGGCAATAACCAACAGAACGCCCACCCTCCCTCCCCCCTCTACTCAGTTCCCATCCCCCTGTTAAAAAAAAAAAAAAAACTAGCGCGGGGCTCCCATAAAGAAGGATCTCCACCTCGCTTAATGACCGTCCCAGATCCCAGTCCCGATGCACCTGAAGTAAATTAATGCAAATACATAATATAGGAGAATTCAGAAATTATTTACCATTCCTCACTACCCAACCGTCTGATCAGATTCATACCAGGCCCTCCATACTTTTTCAAATTTTCCCACACACCCCCGAGATAAGTATGTTGCCTTGTAATATGGGAGCATAGCATTCACCAGCCCTTTCCAGAATGTTATCTCTGGGGCCCCCGGGCTCCTCCACTTGAGCAAAATAGATTTCTTCCCATAGAACAGGAGAATGCTGAGTAACGTCCTATGCGCCCTGGACGGGACCACTTCCTCCACCAAGCCCAGCAAACAAAAGACCCCTGCTCCTGATGCGAGAGCCTGGCAGGCGTGATCACCGCCGGGCACCTGCGATCGCTCGTGACAGAGCGAGAAACGGGAGCTGTGTGTGTAAATACACAGCTCCCGGTTCTTTCAGGGGGAGAAATGACTGATCGTATGTTCATATAATGTATGAACAGCGATCTGTCATTTCCCCTAGTCAGTCCCACCCCCCCTTCAGTTAGAACACACTTTAGGGAACATAATTAACCCCTTGATCGCCCACTAGTGTTAACCCCCTTCTCTGCCAGTGACATTTTTACAATAATCAATGCATTTTTATAGCACTGATCGCTATAAAAATGCCAATCAATGGTCAATGCACAGTCTGACCGCCTGAAGTTCCAACACATTGATCGGCAGACAGGATTCCTCTTGTGTCCATCGACCCTGTGTTGACTAACACCCCCGACACCCCCTCCTAGTCGGTCAGGCTGGCATCCGTCGTGATCACTGTCCAGTGAAAAAAGAAGGACTTCCCAGACTGAAGGGCCGGAGATCTCAGCCACTATACCAGGGAAGTCCTGACTAGTTGACTTACCCAGATTTGACAATCCAGGGACAAAGGAGACTTGGCCTATTTGGACAGGATTTCCTTCTGCAAGACACGAGTGTGGAATTGAGCATACGGTACCGCCTCGAAGGTGGCCACCATGAGACCCAGGACTCGCATTCAGAAGCGCAGCGTCGACCACCTGCGGGATGCCAACAGCTTCACCGCCGACCAAAGAGTCTGCAACTTTTCCAAGGGGAGGTAAACCCTCGCCTCTGAGGAGTCCAGAATTAAGCCCAGGTGCTCCAGGCGCTGAGTCTGCACTAACTTCTGTAGGTTCAACACCCAACCAAACTCTTGATCGACATATCCTCCTCTAACTCTGCCCGAAGCGGCTCTGAGCAGGAGATCGTCCAAGTAGCCCACGATCGTGATTCCTCGCTGTCTCAGCAAGGCCGGAAGCAGAGCAAGCACCTTGGCGAAAACCCTTGGTGCTGATGCTAGGCCAAAAGGGGAGAGCCACAGATTGGTAGTGGTTGTCTCCGACCGCAAAGCGCAGAAACCTCTGATGCCTGGAACATATGGGGACATGCAAGTTTGCGTCCTTGATCTCCAAGGACACCAGAAAATCCCTTGGATGGAGTGCAGCGACCACAGAGCAAACCGATTCCATTCTGAACTTTCGTATCCTCACAAAGGCGTTAAGGGGCCTTGAGATCCAGGATTGGACGGACCCCATCCTTTTTCGGGACTACAAACAGATTGGAGTATAATCCCTGAAACCTTTCCGGCAGCGGCACAGGTACCATTACCCCGTGCCTCAACAGGTCCTGCACTGCCCCCAATAGGGCATTCCGACAAGCCGGAAGAAGATGAAGGTTCGAGGGAAAGAATCTGTTTGGTGGACAAGAAAGAAAGAAACTATCTTGTACCCTGATGAAACCACTTCGCAAACCCACTGGTCGGAAAGAAGGGAGCTGCAAACTCGCCAAGGCGAACCCCCACCCGAGAGTCGGGCGGGGACAAACCTTCATTCCATCGCAAACTTATCAAAATAAGTCACGTAAGGAAACACTTTAGCAGTGAGGGACGACTTGCGGGACCCAAAACGGACCGGCACCTCAGTAGATGCCCCAGTTGCATCCTCCAATTTGAGGGTTTCCTGCACTGCAGTGATAAGTGCCCCAACAAGTGCCTTCTCCTGCGCTGCCTGTGACACGGAGTCTTCCTCACTGTCTGAAGGGTCCTGGTCTGCATCCTCTGACACATCAGAACAGGGGCCCTGTTCCACAGCCAGGCCCGAGTCTGATCAGAGCTTTCCCCAGATGTTGGTGGGGAGAGGGGGCGCTTTGTACCCCCTTACGCCCACACACCGCTTCCACCCTGGCAAAAAAGGACTCCAGGACCGCCGACAAAGCATGCATAGGTACTGCAGGTGCTGGGGCACCAGTTGCTATCACAGGAATTTCTGGGGAAGAAGCGCCAGCCTCTGACGCTATGCTGACCTCGCTCACCTGATAGCCACTTAGGGACTAACTCAAGGTACACTAAAAAAGCCCACTCTCCTTGCTGCTACAGACCGAGGGGTATATCCCAGAGGAACTCACCGCATACAGGTGATGTGGCCATCAGGCACCATCTGGCCGACAACCCTGTAACATAAACACACTACTAAAACAGGGGGTCGACAATATCCGGGCGCCAGGTCGCATTGGCGACAAGAAATTGTGACCTGGCGCCCGCCAGTAATTGAGGCCGCAGCCTCAATTACCGGCCGCCGCCGCGGGGACGCACAGGATCCTGCGTCTCTGTCTCTCCCGCCGCGCGATCGCGGCGGGTCCGCGACGGCCGGTAATTGAGGCCGCGGCTTTGCGGCCTGGTGAAGTCCCAAGCTCTTCGGAAGCTTCTGTGAGCTGGCGCCATCTGGTGGTGGCCTTTGGCATTACATTACATTGGCATTGCAGCAATTATAATGTGTGTAATTTTTCACTATTTTCACTGCCATCTCCTTCCCTCTAATTAGAACCCCCAAACATTATATACCGTATTTATCGGCTTATACCGCGCACTATTTTGCCCTGAAAATCAGGGCAAAATCGTGGGTGCGCGATATACGCCGATACCCGCTTTCCCGCCACGAGTTTGAATACTGCGCCGGCATATACCGAGCGCAGTACACTCGTGAATCTTCGGGCAGTCTCGGCACCTCTCGCACTGACATCCTGAGCGTACAGGACGTCAGCGCGACAGTTGCCGAGCCTGGCCGAAGATTCACGAGTGTACTGCGCTCGGTATATGCCAGTCACATTTATACAGTAATTCGTGCATATTTATAGCACTGATCGCAGTATAAATGTGAATTGCGCCAAAAATGTGTCAAAAGTGTCCGATGTGTCCGCCATAATGTCGCAGTCCCAATAAAAATCGCAGATCGCTGCCATTACTAGTAAAAAAAAAAAATTAAAAAAAAAAGATAAAAAAAAATTATATTATTTGGGTAGTGTTGCTTGACCGTGCAATTGTTATTCAAAGTGTGAAAGAGCTGAAAGCTGAAAATTCGACTGGGCAGGAAGGGGGTTTAAGTTCCCAGTAGGCAAGTGGTTAAAGGAGCAGGATCCATTTTTTTTTTGGTGGGATTAAACGCTTTAATGTGACCTATAAACTGTACAACTCAGTTGAACAACAAACTGAAATCTTTTAGGTGAAGGGAAATAAAACGTACAAAACTAAAATAATATGGTTGCATAAGTGTGCACATTCTTAAACAAATTCTTTGTTGAAGCACCTTCTGATTTTATTACAGCTCTCAGTCTTTTTGGGTACGAGTCTATCAGCATGGCACATCTTATCTAGAGGTTGACCGATATCACGGCCGATATTTGGCAGTTTTGAAGAAATCAGCATCGGCCGATTTGTGTGTAAACCAGGCCGATTCGCGGCTTTACCCGCTTCTGTTACAGCATGTGAAATCAGTCCTTCAGCCGCACGCTACTGTTCACTTATAGAAGGGAAAAGTTTCACTGGCACCGCACAGCACCGCCCCGCCGGGCTGTAGCAGAGGAATAATACTTCATTAGCATGTCACAAGCCGACTAGTAACTCCCCCAGCAGTTGATCGTGGCCAGCATCAGCTAGCACTTTCTTCCCTGCTAAGGAGGAGCCTGCTGGCTGCTTCTATTTTATTATGTGATTGGCTGATCAGTGTTTATCTGCAAGCACCTCCTAGTCCTATCAGGTGCATGCAGATCGATACCAGCAAGGATGGATGGTAAGTCACATAGTGCTACTGTGCCCCCCCCCCCCCTGCAGACTTTATTGAATCTTATTTTTAAAAGGGAAACCAGGCTGAGGCTCACAAGCTGGCATTGAAAAAAAAAAAAAATACAATCTGCATCATATATAGCCCATCGGACGCCCCGATTTCTAAATATCAGTATCGGCCAGAGAAAAAACACATATCAGTAGACCTCTAATCTTAACTTGGCAATATTTGCCCACTCTTCTTTGCAAAAACACTCCAAATCGGTCAGATTGCGTGGGCATTGCCTGTGTATAGCCCTCTTCAGATCACCCCATAGATTTCCAATCGAATTCAGGTCTGGGATCTGCCTGGGCCATTACAAAAAATGTCATTCTTCTGGTGAAGAAATTCCTTTGTTGATTTGGATGTATGCTTTGGGTCGTTGTCATGCTGAAAGATGAAGTTCCTCTTTATGTTCAGCTTTCTAGCAGAAGGCTGAAGGTTTTGTGCCAATATTGACTGGTATCTGGAACAGTTCATAATTCCCTCTACCTTCATTCACTAAGGCCCCTGCTCCAGCTGAAGAAAAACAGCCCCAAATCATGATACTGCCACCACCATGCTTCACTGTGGGTATGGTGTTCCTCTGGTGATGTGCAGTGTCTGTGCACCAAACATCTTTTGGAATTATGGGCAAACAGATCAAGCTTGATTTCATCAGACCATAACAAAATTTCCCACATGCTTTTGGGAGACTTCAAATGTATTTTTGCAAAATTTAGCCAGCCTTGGATGTTTTTTTTCGTAAGAAAAGGCTCCCATCTTGCCCCTCTACCCCATGAAGAATACGGGAGATTGTTGTCACACGTAACACACAGATATTCCTGCAGCCCCTTTAATGTTGCTGAAGGGCTCTTGGAAACCTCTGACCGGTAATCTTCTCGTCTTTTCATCAATTTTGGAGGGATGTCCAGTTCTTGGTAATGTCACTGTTGTGCCATATTTTCTCCACTTGACGATGACTGTCTTCACTGTGTTCCATGAGATTATATATATTTAATGCCTTGGACATTCTTTTGTACCCTTTTTCTGACTGATACCTTTTAACAATGAGATCCCTCTGATGCTTTGGAAGCTCTCTGCGGACCATGGCTTTTTCTGTAGGTATTTAAGAAATGGCAGAAAAGACCCACTAGAACAGCTAAACTTCATTTGAGGTTGATCAGAGGCACTTTAAGCCTAAGTTCACACTGACTGTGGGAATGAAATTAACTCGCACAATTTCATTCCCGCATGCCAGTCCCGACTTCGGGGGGTGATTTCAGAGACGTTTATGTGGGTTTCTGCTAGAGCTGCACGATTAATCGTTACAAGATCGTGATCTCAATTCATTCGCGCGCCCCCCCGTGCGATCTCCACGCTGGATTAGTGCGATTTTCTGATCTCCCCGTCGGATCCACAGAACCAGCGTGGAACGCAAATGGCGGAACTGATGTCAGCCATCAGAGAGCATGATGCGTGGGCGTGGGCGGTACCCACCACGTTTCTTGGCCGGGAAACTAAACATAACATACACAGCACAGCAGTGAGCATAAAGGGACAGAAACCTGAAACTTTAAGGCCTTGTACACACTACCGAACATGTCCGCTGAAACTGGTCCGCGGTCCAGTTTCCACGGACATGTCCGACCGTGTGTAGGGCCTAGCGGACAGGTTTTTCAGCGGACAAAAGTTTCTTAGCATGCCAAGAAACTTGTCCACTGGAAAAATGTCCGTCGGACATGTCCGATGGTTAGTACGACTCATCGAACATGTCCGCTGGTTATGACGTATAACCAGCAGCCCGAAATCCCGCGCATGCGTCGAATTGATTCGACGCATGCGTGGAAGCATTGAACTCGCGTGTTAGAGAACGTCGGTGTCTTCTACGTCACCGCGTTCTCTGTCCGCGGGGATTTTGGTCTGATGGTGTGTACACCATGTCTGCTCGTGTGTACAAGGCCTAACAGGGGTGTCTAGACTTTGTATCCACTGTAAGTTGTGCAAGCATATGTAAACTGTAGTCACACCACACGTAAGGTATCGCCGCAAACGTGTGGTGAGAGCAATAATTATAGCGCTAGACCTCTCTAACTCAAAACTGGTAACCTGTAAAAATGTGTCGCCTATGGATATTTTTAAGTATTGTAGTTGGTAGCCATTTCATCAGCATGAAACATTCTTTACTTATTTACTCAGCATAACATTTTTCACACGCCAAAAAAAAAAAAAAAAAAAAAAAAAAAGGGGGGGGGATATATTATATATATATATATATATATATATATATATATATATATATATATATATATATATATATATATATATATATATATATATATATATATATATATATATATATTTTTTTTAGGGGAAACAAATACGTATCCAAAACAACTGCGCAAATACTGTGCGACATAAAAAAAAATTGTAACGCTTGCCATTTTATTCTATAAGGGTATCTGCTAAGAAAATAAAAAAAAGGTTTTTTTTTTTGCAAATAATTGTTCTTCATAAATTTAGCACAAATCAGTGTACATTTATTTAGCCTGTAATAAAGTCCACAAACTATGGTATATCTGAAAATTGTACTGATGGCTGCATATCTCATTTCTTGAGACCCGAAAACATCAGAACAATAGAAATACCCCCCAAATGACCCCTTTTGGAAAGTAGACAGGCCAAGATATTTAGTACGAGGGTTTTTTATAAAAAAAAAAAATTATTATATATATATATATATATATATATATATATATATATATATATATATATATATATATATATATATATATATATATATATATATATATATATATATATATATATATATATATATATATATATATACACATACATATACATACACAAACATACATACATACGAAAAAGTATGTGAACCCTTTTGGAAGGATATGGATTTCTGCACAAATTGGTCATAAAATGTGATCTGATCTTCACCTAAGTCACGACAATAGACAATCACAGTCTGCTTAAAATAATAACACACAAATAATTAAATGTTACCATGTTTTTATTGATCACACCATGTAAACATTCACAGTGCAGGTGGAAAAAGTATGTGAACCCTTGGATTTAATAACTGGTTGAACCTCCTTTGGAAGCAATAACTTTAACCAAACGTTTCCTGTAGTTGCATATCAGACGTGCACAACGGTCAGGAGTAATTCTTGACCATTCCTCTTTACAGAAAAGTTTCAGTTCAGCAATATTCTTGGGATGTCTGGTGTGAATCGCTTTCTTGAGGTCATGCCACAGCATCTCAAATCGGGTTTAGGTCAGGACTCTGACTGGGCCACTTCAGAAGGTGTATTTTCTTCCGTTTAGGCAATTCTGTTGATTTACTTCTATGCTTTGGGTCGTTGTCCTGTTGCAACACCCATCTTCTGTTGAGCTTCAGCTGGTGGACAGATGGCCTTAAAGCGGTGGTTCCCCCTTAAAAACAACTTTTTTTTATTTCACTGCCCCCCCACATTCCATCACGATTAAGGCACATATTTTTTTTTTCCTGCTGTACATACCTTAGTACAGCATCTTCACCCGTGCATCCGGGTTGCGAGTCCCGCGGGAGTGGGCGTTCCTCACATGCTGTTGATTGACGTTTTGCCCAAAAACTAGCTCTCCCCCCGTCGCGTAAGCCGCGTCACGGTTGGCGAAAGGAGCCGAACGGCGAGTCGGCGCTATACTGCGCATGCGCATCGCCGTTCGGCTCCTTTCGCCAATCGTGACGCGGCTTACGCGACGGGGGGAGAGCTCGTTTTTGGGCAAAACGTCAATCAACAGCATGTGAGGAACGCCCACTCCCGCGGGACTCGCAACCCGGATGCACGGGTGAAGATGCTGTACTAATGCCTTAATCGTGATGGAATGTGGGGGGGCAGTGGAATAAAAAAAAGTTGTTTTTAAGGGGGAACCACCGCTTTAAGTTCACCTGCAAAATGTCTTGATAAACTTGGGAATTCATTTTTCTTTTGATGATAGCAATTCGTCCAGGCCCCGACGCAGCAAAGCAGACCTAAAACATGATGCCGCCACCACCATACTTCACAGTTGGGATGAGATTTTGATGTTGGTGTGCTGTGCCTCTTTTTCTCCACACATAGTGTTGTCCATTTCTTCCAAACAACTCAACTTTGGTTTCATCTGTCCATAGAATATTTTGCCAGTAATGCTGTGGAACATCCAGGTGCTCTTGTGCAAACTGTAAACGTGCAGCAATTCTTTTTTTGGATAGCAGTGGCTTTCTCTGGGATCCATGAAATCCATTCTTGTTTAGTGTTTTACGTATCATAGATTCGCAAACAGGGATGTTAACATATGCCAGAGACTTTTGTAAGTCTTTAGCTGACACTCTAGGATTCTTCTTCACCTCATTGAGCAGTCTGCGCTGTGCTCTTGCAGTCATCTTTACAGGACGGCCACTCCTAGGGAGAGTAGCAGCAGTGCTGAACTTTCTCCATTTATAGACAATTTGTCTTACCATGGACTGATGAACAGCAAGGCTTTTGGAGATACTTTTATAACCCTTCCCAGCTTTATGCAAGTCAACAATTCTTAATCACAGGTCTTCTGAGAGCTCTTTTGTGCAAGGCATCATTCACATCACGCAATGCTTCTTGTGAAAAGCAAACCCAGAACTGGTGTGTGTTTTTTATAGGGCAGCTGTAACCAACAACTCCAATCTCATCTCATTGATTGGACTCCAGTTGGCTGACACCTCATTCCAATTAGCTCTTGGAGAGGTCATTAGTCTAGGGCAGGGGTCTCAAACTGGCGGCCCTCCAGCTGTTGCAAAACTACAAGTCCCATGAGGCATTGCAAGGCTGACGGTTACAAGCATGACTTCCACAGGCAAAGGCATGATGGGACTTGTAGTTTTGCAACAGCTGGAGGGCCGCCAGTTTGAGACCCCTGGTCTAGGGGTTCAAATACTTTTTCCACCTGCACTGTGAATGTTTACATGGTGTGTTCAATAAAAACATGGTAACATTTAATTCTTTGTGTGTTATTAGTTTAAGCAGACTGATTGTCTATTGCTGCTAATTAGATGAAGATCGGATCACATTTTATGAACAATTTGTGCAAAAATCCATATAATTCCAAAAGGGTTCTTGCAACTAATATAGATAGAGAAAATGTATATTTATATATATATATATATATATATATATATATATATATATATATATATATATATACACACACACACACACACACACACACACACACACACACACACACACACACGGTACAGACCAAAAGTTTGGACACACCTTCTCATTCAAAAGAGTTTTCTTTATTTTCATGACTATGAAAATTGTAGATTCACACTGAAGGCATCAAAACTATGAATTAACACATGTGGAATTATACATAACAAAAAAGTGTGAAACAACTGAAAATACAGTTGTGTTCAAAATTATTCAACCCCCCAATGCTGTAAAGGGTTTTAGGGAATTTATTGTACATTTGTAATTGTATTCAGAATGAAATCCTACAAGGACTTCTTAAAGAACCATATGCAACTAAAATGACATCAATTGGTTTTGTAATACAGTAGTAAATGTTTATTTTGTGAATTCTTCATTTACACAATTATTCAAGCCCTTAAAGATTACCACTCTGAAGAACAGAGGTTCATTGAAGTGAATTCAATCAGGTATTGAAAACACCTGTGGATGTCAGGGAGCAGCAATAAAGCCTAATAAGTACCAATTGGACAGCTTTAAAATGACTGTGATACTCAGCTCCTTCTAGACATTTACTGGTGTGGTTACAAACATGGTGAAGTCAAGAGAATGGTACAGGAAGACAAGAGAAGAGGTGATTACTCTTCACAGGAAGGGCAATGGCTATAAGAAGATTGCAAAGATGTTAAACATACCAAAAGACACCATAGGAAGCATCATTCGCAAATTCAAGGCAAAGGGCACTGTTGAAACGCTACCTGGTCGTGGCAGAAAGAAGATGCTGACTTCGACTGCTGTGCGCTACCTGAAGCGTAGAGTGGAGAAAAGTCCCCATGTGACTGCTGAGGAACTGAGAAAAGATTTGTCAGATGTGGGTACTGAACTTTCTGCTCGGACAATACGGCGCACACTGCGTAATGAATGCCTCCAAGCCAGAACTCCCAGGCGCACCCCCTTGCTGTCTCCAAAGAATAAGAAGAGTCGACTGCAGTATGCCAAAAGTCATGTGGACAAACCACAGAAGTTTTGGGATTGTGTTCTGTGGACTGATGAAACAAAATTAGAACTGTTTGGGCTCATGGATCAACGCTATGTTTGGAGGAGGAAGAACAAGGCCTATGATGAAAAGAACACCTTGCCCACTGTGAAGCATGGCGGGGGTTCAATCATGCTTTGGGGCTGTTTTGCTTCTGCAGGTACAGGGAAGCTTCAGCGTGTGCAAGGTACCATGAATTCTCTTCAGTACCAGGAGATATTGGATGACAATGTGATGCAGTCCGTCACAAACCTGAGGCTTGGGAGACGTTGGACCGTTCAACAGGACAATGATCCCAAGCATACCTCCAAGTCCACTAGAGCATGGTTGCAGATTAAAGGCTGGAACATTTTGGAGTGGCCATCGCAGTCACCAGACTTAAATCCGATTGAGAACCTCTGATGGGACTTAAAGAAAGCAGAATGTGACTGAACTGGAGGCTTTTGCCCATGACGAATGGGCGAAGATACCCGTAGATCGCTGCAAGACACTTGTGTCAAGCTATGCTTCACGTTTAAAAGCTGTTATAACTGTAAAAGGATGTTGTACTAAGTTTGAATGTCACTTGGGGGTTGAATAAAACTGATAATGATGTGAGCACAGAAAAGACATTTGTGGTTATTTCATTATAAATGTTATGTTATATTTGTCTGACCTACACGTGCCTCTTTGATTTAATTGTAAGCAGGATGACTGAATGATCAAAATCAATGTCAAACTGGCCAAAACAATCAATTTCAGTGGGGGTTGAATAATTTTGAATACAACTGTATATTTCATATTCTAGGTTCTTCAAAGTAGCTACCTTTTGCTTTGATTACTGCTTTGCACACTCTTGATGAGCTTTAGGAGGTAGTCACCTGGCGCAGCACCCCATCACTCTCCTTCTTGGTCAAATAGCCCTTACACAGCCTGGAGGTGTGTTTGGGGTCATTGTCCTTTTGAAAAATAAATGATGGTCCAACTAAACGCAAACCGGATGGAATAGCATGCCGCTGCAAGATGCTGTGGTAGCCATGCTGGTTAAGTATGCCTTCAATTTTGATTAAATCCCCAACAGTGTCACCACCAAAGCACCATCACACCTCCTCCTCCATGCTTCACGGTGGGAACCAGGCATGTAGAGTCCATCCGTTCACCTTTTCTGCGTCGCACAAAGACACGGGGGTTGGAACCAAAGATCTCAAGTTTGGACTCATCAGACCAAAGCACAGATTTCCACTGGTCTAATGTCCATTCCTTGTGTTCTTTAGCCCAAACAAGTCTCTTCTGCTTGTTGCCTTTCTTTAGCAGTGGTTTCCTAGCAGATATTCTACCATGAAGGCCTGATTCACACAGTCTCCTCTTATCAGTTCTAGAGATGTGTCTGCTGCAAAAGGTGGCTACTTTGAAGAACCTAGAATATGAAATATATTTTCAGTTGTTTCACATTTTTTTGTTATGTATAATTCCACATGTGTGTATTCATAGTTTTGATGCCTTCAGTGTGAATCTACAATTTTCATAGTCATGAAAATAAAAAAAACTCTTTGAATGAGAAGGTGTGTCCAAACTTTTGGTCTGTACTGATATATATATATATATATATATATATATACACCGTATTTATCGGCGTATACCGCGCACTATTTTGCCCTGAAAATCAGGGCAAAATCGTGGGTGCGCGATATACGCCGATACCCGCTTTCCCGCCACGAGTTTGAATACTGCGCCCGCATATAGCGAGCGCAGTACACTCGTGAATCTTCGGGCAGTCTCGGCGCCTCTCGTACTGACGTCCTGACATCCTGAGCGTACAGGAAGTCAGTGCGAGAGGCGCCCGAGCCTGCCCGAAGATTCACGAGTGTACTGCGCTCGCTATATGTGGGCGCAGTATTCAAAGTCGTGGCGGGAAACGAGCGGGAGGACGCCGCAGAAGGGCGCCGGACCCGCCGAAGATGGACACGGGACCCGCCGAAGATGGACACCGGACCCGCCGAAGATGGACACCGGACCCGCCGAAGATGGACGCCCGACCTGCCGAAGACGGACGCCCGACCTGCCGAAGACGGACGCCGGACCCGCCGAAGAGGACACCCGAAGCCGCAGAAGGACGCCGGACCCGACGAGGCCGCAGATGGACGCCGCGCAAGACACCAAAACTGTAAGTACAAAAAAACAAAAAATCTTTTTTTCCCACAGGATTGGGGGCTACTTTGGGGGTGCGCGGTATACCGCGATAAATACGATAGATATATATATATATATATATATAAATATAAATCTCTCTATCTATCTCGCGCACACACACACTTGTTTGGTTTACATACTATCTCACAGCATCATATAACTGGTGTGGCAGTTGTCAGGGACACTGACCGTACAAAAAAAAAAAGTTTTTTTTTTTACGATTTCACACTGAGAATCCAGTGGGTCAGATGGCACCCGGAAGTCTCTATGATCTTTCGGAGGCCAGGTACGATGTTATGACGTCACGCCTGGTCTTTGCATTTGAAAAAATGCCACTGCCTTGGCTGGGAAGCCAGTATAGGTTATTTTTTCCCAGGCTAGATCTGGGTACTTACTGAACCCAGATCTCGTTGTAAAGAGGACCTGTCACGCACATAAGGTATTGCCGCAAACGGTAGCGCTAGACGTCCTCTAACACTAAACATGTAACCTGTAAAATCGTCACCTATGTGGGTTTTAAAGCGGGGTTCACCCAAAAAAAAAAAATGTAATTGCATCTAGCAGATAGAGGACAATAGATTTCGGCAGGTTTTTTTTTTTTATCTTGGTACATACCTTTATATCCTGATGTTGTCCAGGGCTTCCGGGTTCCGATGACTGCTTGACTGGGCGTTCCTATTCTTCCGTACGGTGATTGACGTCTTGTGAAACAGGTGACCTGTCGCACAACGCGCGTCACCAGACGTCGGGAAAGAGCCGAGCTGCGAGTTGGCACTATACGGCGCCTGCGCAGTCAGCTCTACACGGCGGGCGCAGGCGCCATATAGTGCCGCCTCTTAGCTCGGGTATTTCCGGAAATCTGGTGACGTGCGTTGTGAGACAGGTCACTTTAGGAACGCCCAGTCCCGCAGTCATCGGAACCCTGAGGCTGGGATAGGAACGCCCAGTCCCGGAGTCGTCAGAAAGTGGAAGCCCTGAACAAAATCCGGATATAAAAGGTAAGTACAGAGCAAAAAAAAAAAACCTGCCGAAATGAAATGTACTTACTATTGTACTTTTTAATGTAAAAAATGTGTTTTTAGGGTGAACCTCCACTTTAAGTACCGAAGTTTGGTGCCACTGTACGAGTGTGTGCAATTTCAAAGCGTGACAGGTTAGGTATCTATTTACTCGACACAACGGGGTAGATTCAGATAGTTTAGCGGATCCGCAAGTTTTTGAGGCTAGTGCTAGTCATCAGAAAGCACTTACCTCAAAACTTGCGGCGGCGTATCGTAAATCACCCGGCGGAATTCAAATTCCGCGGCTAGGGGAGTGTACTGTTTAAATCAGGCGTGTCCCCGCGCTGATTTAACTGCGCATGCGCCGCCGGCTAAATTTCCCAACGTGCATTGCTCCAAATGACGTCGCTAGGACGTCATTGGTTTCGGCGTGAGCGTAACTTGAGTCCGGCCGTATTCTGAATCGACTTACGCAAACGACGTAAAAATTCAAAACTCGGCGCGGGAACGACGGCCATACTTAACATTAGTTACCCCTGCTATGTGAGGGGTATCCTTACGCCGGAAAAAGCCGAACGCAAGCGACGTGAAAAAAAAAAGCGGGCGGGCGTTCGTTTCTGAATCGGCGGAACTCCTCATTTGCATATTCGTTGCATACAAAAAACGAAACGCCACCTAGCGGCCAGCGGGAGATTGCAGCCTAAGATACGACGGTGTAAGTCACTATGAATCAGCCGCATAGATCCGACCGTCGGAACTCAGAGATACGACGGCGTATCAGGAGATACGCCGTCATATCTCTATCTGAATCCGGGCCACGATCTTTCACATTATGCAAAAAAAAAATAAAAAAAATCGAACATTGGCCTGGGTAGCAAGTAGTTAAAGTGGTTATAAACCCCTCCTTACAGCTTGCACCTACAGGTAAGCCTAGATTAAGGCTTACCTGTAGGTGCAAGAAATGTCTCCCTAACCTACACGGTTAAGGAGATATTTGCTGTAAGGACTGCACCGATGTCTACGATTAATGCCATAATCCCGCGCATCCGTGGGGATCTGCCGGTCCCGCGCACATGCGCAGGATAGACGTCATCACCGCTCCGGCCAGTCACAGCGCCGGAGTGGCAAAACAAGGAAGAAGACTGTAGAAGACATGGCGGCGGCTGAGGGGACCGAGGAGAACTTTGGGGGCTTCAATCTCAGGTAAGTCAATCATAACGAGCTAGTATGCTATTAGGGCTGTCCCGATACCACTACCGAAACTTTTTTTACCAAGTATTCGCCGATACTTTTTTACTTTTTTTTTTTTTTTATATATGTCAAGTTTCAGAATTTTTTTTTATTTTACAATTTACATTTTTTACAATGCTTTCTTATTTATTGCAATATTTTTTTTTTTCTTAGCCCTGTTGGGGGGCTTTGGTGAGATATCATGGGTCTTAACAGACCTCTGACATCTCCCATTTGAGGGTCGGGGGTCCAATCGGGACCCCCTCCGCTGCGTGCGGCAGGCGGATTCCCGCGGGGAGCGATCCGGGACGACGGCACGGCTATTCGTTTATAGCTGCCCCGTCGCGATCGTTCCCCGGAGCTGAAGAACGGGGAGAGCAGTATGTAAACACGGCTTCCCCGTGCTTCACTGTGGAGGCTGCATCGATCGAGTGATCCTTTTATTAGGGAGACTCGATCGATGACGTCAGTCCTACAGCCACACCCCCCTACAGTTGTAAACACACACTAGGTGAACCTTAACTCCTACAGCGCCCCCTGTGGTTAACTCCCAAACTGCAACTGTCATTTTCACAATAAAGAATGCAATTTAAATGCATTTTTTGCTGTGAAAATTACAATGGTCCCAAAAATGTGTCAAAATTGTCCAAAGTGTCCGCCATGTCGCAGTCACGAAAAAAATTCGCTGATCGCCGCCATTAGTAGTAAAAAATATTAATTAATAAAAATGCAATAAAACTATCCCCTATTTTGTAAACGCTATAAATTTTGCGCAAACCAATCGATAAACACTTATTGCGATTTTTTTTACCAAAAATAGGTAGAAGAATACGTATTGGCCTAAACTGAGGAAAAAAAGTTTTTGGGGGATATTTATTATAGCAAAAAGAAAAAAATATTGAATTTTTTTCAAAATTGTCACTCTATTTTTGTTTATAGCGCAAAAAATAAAAACCGCAGAGGTGATCAAATACCACCAAAAGAAAGCTCTATTTGTGGGAAAAAAAGGATGCCAATTTTGTTTGGGAGCCTCATCGCACGACCGCGCAATTGTCAGTTAAAGCGACGCAGTGCCGAATCGCAAAAACTGGCCGGGTCCTTTAGCTGCCTAAAAGTCCGGGTCTTAAGTGGTTAAACACAGGTTACGATGTTTCAGTTATACGAATGAACAGAGTCAGTGATCACCAGTGAAAAGGTAGGAGCCAGGTTTAGCGGCTCCAACCACCGCTCTCTATCCTGACAGAGGGGGCGGAGGAGGCTATGGAGGGTGACATGGAGCACAGAGGGGGACATGGAGGGTGACACCAAGCACGGAGCGGTAAAGCAGCAGAACGGAGGGGGGACACGGAGCATGGAGGGGGGGGGGAGAGCAGAATGGAGGAGGACAGCAGCGGCACAGAGGGGGGACACAGAGCATGGAGGGGGAGAACAGAATGGAGGAGGCCAGCAGCAGCACAAAAGGGGACACAAAGCGCGGAGGGGGAGAGCAGCATGAATGGGGGAACTGGAGTATACAGGGACAGTCATGCATCGGGTGAAGCATCTTCCCCGAGTACAAGTACTGTGGGAAATCCTTGGTATCTGTACCGATACTAGTATCGGTACAAACCTATATGCTGTTCATACTAGCTCATTATGACTTTCTCTTGCACGGTTTTTTTATTTTTTTTTAAAGGTTGAGGGTTTACTTCCTCTTTAAACAGCCTCTTTGGAACATTCTGACCTACGGAAGTGAGGGAATAAGCGAGTGAACCGATACATCGATTCCAGGAGCAAAAACATGAGCCAAAACATGAGCCTGGAGTTGAGCTTTAACAGGTCTTCTGATGGAAGTTGGATTAACAACAGTGGAACTAAAACCATGTAACGGTTTAAAAGAAAAAAAAAAAAAAAAGAAGTTACATTATCGTTCAAATGGATGGCATCACAACTGATCACACGTGCAGCCCCATGGCAGTTGCAGATCAAAAAATTGGCTAGGATGGCAGCTTCTATGGTTGAAAAGTTTAGGGTTTAGTTCTGCTTTAATAACCCAAATATTCCCAGCTCAAAAAAACATCAACTGACACATATGAAAGTAGACCTTCCATCTTCTCAAAAGATTTGGTCTTCTCCACATTCCAAAGCGTCTTCTTAGGCTGACGCCATATGAAAGTCAGGAGAAAAGATGAGCGATGGGACCTCCACTCCTGTACAACGACCCCGGCGAACGAACAAACGGACCTCCACTCCTTTACGACGACCGACGGGACGGATCTCCACTCCCGTAGGCCCATTTGACATGTACGGATCCCTGAAGATCCGTACATGTGTATCCGCTTGCTCAGCGGCGATCGCTCTGTTGATCCCCGCTGAGCCGGCAGATGACAGGGCGGTCCCCGCACACTGTGCAGGGACCGCCCTGTCAGATCTCTGCTCTCCCCTATGGGGGGGGATCGGATGAACACGGACTGTCTGTCCGTGTTCACCCAATCCACTCTGCAGACGGATGGAAAAATAGGATTTTCCTCCGTCTGCAGAAACGGAGGATTGCGGACACTGATGAGATTCCTATCTCATAGGGATTAACGTACGTCCCCTTTTCATCAGTAAACGGATGTATGAAAAAGCGGACATACGGTCCACAGGTGTGAAAAGGGCCTTACAACGACCCGGCGGACGGACAGACCTCCACTCCCGCACGACGACCCCGGCGGACGGACAAACCGCCACTCCCGCACGACGACCCCGGCGGACGGACAAACTGAAACTGCTACTCCCGCACGACGACCCCGGCGGACGGACCCCCACTCCCGCACGACGACCCCGCAGAGGGACCCCCACTCCCGCACGACGACCCCGGCAGATGGACGGACCCCCACACGATGACCCCGGCGGATGGACAGACCCCCACTCCCGCACGACGACCCCCCACTCCCGCACGACGGCCCCGGCGGACGGACCCCCACTCACGCACGATGACCCCGGCGGACGGCCCCCCACTCCCGCACAACGACCCCGGCGGATGGACCCCCACTCCCGCACGACGATCCTGGTGAATGGACAGACATCGATATATACTGACGACTATAGTCACAGATCAGGTTGTAGATGTGACAATCAATGGTCAATGTCAGGCCCTGCTCTAGATAGATGAATGACCCCCTAGTGACAGGTCCTTCAGAGGAGAGCCCTTGGTAGTCGGTGCAGACCACTGAGGGGATAGAATGGAGGGGTGGGTCTGTTCTGCCATAACAAGCTCTCCACACCCCATTTAAACTTCCTGACAGTCGCCCATATTCACACATACAGGCCGCAGCCCCGTCCCTCCTCCCCGGGGCACCACTCACAGTTCCTGATGTCGGAGATGAAGACGGCCAGTCCCCGCATCCCGTCCCCTTTTGACACGGCCGGCATCTTGTAGGCTGCGAGTGGCCAGACCCAGGAGAGGAAAACTTCACACAGCGGAGGAGGGGCAGGCCAAGCAGTGAGGGACGGAGGGGAATAGCGGGCTAATCCTGAGCTCTCCGCTGCAGCAAAGCGACACCCCCGGCTAATTAATGGACCGAACCAGCGCCTGAGAGAGACAGGCTGACGGAGAACAGCAGGAAATCCGCCGCGCAGGCTTCTCCCGCCCCGCCTGTTCCGTCATTGGACCGCGTCTGATACGTCTCGCCAACGATTGGACCAACGCAACGTCCGTCAAAGCAGCGGCCAGAGGGCGGGGAAGAAGGGTGTGGAGTGGGAAATGACGTTTCCCTTCCAACTAAAAGTGTATCGGTGTACACTGCCGAGGTCTGCACAGAGTACCAATACTAGTGGCTGGGCGGGGTTGAGTGGTAGGCGTTGATTGGACTGAATGTCATGGTGCGGGCGGGCTTTCCAGGCGCGCCCCCCCCCCCGGTTCGTAATTGGTATCCTATGTAGAAGCTAACGGTTCCCAATCCCAAAGAGGGCGGAGGTGATCGGCTGGCATGACGTCATTCCAGCGGGGATACCCATCACTGATGACGGTGATGGTGGAAACGTCACTAATCAATTATAACCAATCCGTATCTAGAGCTTTTTTTTTGCACACATTGCAAAAAATAATCTAACCCCACACACACAGATTATTATATACTTTCTGTCAGCAGAGAACCTGCAGAATAAAATGGAGGTAGTTGCAATTTTTTTATGTAATACGATATTTGTTATTAACCACTTCCAGACCTTAGGTGTTTTTTTTTCAGATTTGGTGTTTGCAAGACTAAAACAGTTTTTTCTGCTAGAAAAGTACTTAAAACCCCCAAACATTATATATATATATATTTTTCTAACACCCTAGAGAATAAAATAGTGGTCATTCCAATACTTTTTGTCACACCGGATTTGCGCAGCGGTCTTACAAGCGCACTTTTTTTGGAAAAAAATCACTTTTTTGAATTAAAAAAATAAGACAACAATAAATTTTGCCCAATTTTTTTATATATTGTAAAAGATAATGTTACGCCGAGTAAAATGATACCCAACATGTCACGCTTAAAAATTGTGCCCGCTCGTGGCATGGCGTCAAACTTTTACCCTTAAAAATCTCGATAGGCGATGTTTAAAAAATTCTAGAGATTGCATTTTTTGAGCTACAGAGTAGGCCTAGTGCTAGAATTATTGCTCTCGCTCTAACGATCGCGGCGATACCTCACTTGTGTGATTTGAACACCGTTTTCATATGCGGGCGCTACTCGCGTATGCGTTCGCTTCTGCGCGTGAGCTCGTCGGGACGGGGCGCTTTAAAAAAAATTTTTTTTTGTTTTCTTATTTATTTTTATTTATTTTATTACTTTTTACACTGAAAAAAAAATGATCACTTTTATTCCTATTACAAGGAATGTAAACATCCCTTGTAATAGAAAAAAGCATGACAGGTCCTCTTAAATATGAGATCTGGGGTCAAAAAGACCTCACATCTCATATTTAGACTAAAATGCAAAAAAAAAATTTTGAAACTGTCATTTTTTTCAAATGACAAAAAAAAAATTGTCTCTTTAAGAGGCTGGGCGGGACTGATGTTTTTGACGTCACTTCCGCCCAGCAGAGCTATGGGGACGGGCGAAGGAGATTTTTCCTTCAGTCTCGTCCCCGCTCAGCTGCCGAACAGTCGCGATCTCCGCCGCTACCTGACGGCTCCGGTAAGCGGCGGAGGGCGCGGGAGAGCGCTGGGAGGGGGGCCCCTCTCCCGCCATCGAGAACGGCGATCTTGTGGCGAATCCGCCGCGGAGACTGCCGTTATCGTGTACCAGACCGCACACACTAAAGATGGATACCTCTGTTGTGGCAGCAGCTGCTGCCGTTACCAAGATATCAATCTTTAAAAACAGGACGTACATAGTCGTGCGCAGGTCTGGAAGTGGTTAAACATATATTTTCATGAACAAAAAAAATGATGAATACATTTTAGTGCACACACACACACAATATAATACCCAGTTTTTGTTTTTTTGGTAAGGTATAAAAAATGGAGTTACTTTAACCACTTCCATACCAGGCACTTACGCACTTTCCTGCCCAAGCCAATTTTCAGCTTTCAGCGCTGTCGCACTTTGAATGACAATTGCGCGGTCATGCTACACTGTACCCAAACAGTTTTTTATCATATTGTTCCCACAATTAGAGCTTTCTTTTGGTGGTATTTGATCACCTCTGCGATTTTTATATTTTGCGCAACAACTAAAAAAAGACCGAAAATGTTGAAACAAATAAAGTTTTTATTTTTTTCTGTCAATTTTTTTTGTAAAGAAGTAAGTTTTCTTCGATTACGGGCACTGATATGGCGGCACTGATGGGCACCGATGAGGTGGCACTGATGGGCACTGATGAGGCAGCACTGCTGAACACTGATAGGCGGCTCTGGTATGCGGCACTGATGGGCACTCATGGGCGGCACTTATGGGTGGCACTGATGGGTACTTATGGGTGGCACAGATGATAGAAAGATAGTGTTTTTTTTTTTTTAAATTGTTGCTCTTCTTTTGTTTATAGCACAAAAAATAAAAATCGCAGAGGTGATCAAATACCACCAAAAGAAAGCTCTACTTGTGGGAAAAAAGGGTGTCAATTTTGTTTGGGAGCCACGTCGCACGACCGCGCAATTGTCATTCAAAGTGCGACAGCGCTGAAAACTAAAAATTGGTCTGGGCAGGAAGGGGATGAAAATGCCCTGAATGGAAGTGGTTAAGGAATACTTTAGAATCAGAACTCCTGGAATATTGATCTGGTCAGTTAAGTAGCAGAGGGGGAGGGGTGTATACAGAGGGGGTTGTGAATTTCAATTAACAGCAAAGCAGCTGAAACCGATTAACAAGTGCACTAGATGGGCAACAATGAGACGACCTCCAAAACAGGAATGGTTTCTCAGGTGGAGGTGTCGGACATTTTTTTCCCTACTCATCTTTTCATTCGTTTTGCATTTGGCTAGGGTCAGTGTCACTACTGGTAGCACAAGGTGATACTTGGACCCTATAAAGGTTGCACAGGCAGTCTAACTCCTCCAGGATGGCACATCTATATGTGTCATTGCCAGGTTTGCTGCGTCACCCAGCACAGTCTCAAGGGCATGGAGGAGATTCCAGGAGACAGGCAGTTACTCTAGGAAAGCTGGACAGAGCCGTGGAAGGTCCCTAACTTATCAGCAGGACCAGTATCTGCTCATTTGTGCAAGGAGGAACAGGATGAGCACTGCCAGAGCCCTACAAAATGACCTCCAGCAGGCTACTGGTGTGAATGTCTCTGACCCAACAATCAGAAACAGACTTCATGTGGGTTGGCCTGAGGGCCCGATGTCCTCTAGTGTGCTCTGTGCTCACTGCTGGACACTGTGGAGCTCGATTGGCATTTTCCATTGAACACCAGAATTGGCAGATCCGCCACTGGTGCCCCAATGCTTTTCACAGATGAGAGCATACGTGACAGACGTGAAAGGGTCTGGAGAAGCCGCGGAGAATGTTATGCTGCCTGTAACATCGTTCAGCATGACCGGTTTGGTGGTGGGTCAGTGATGGTCTGGGGAGACATATCCATGGAGGGACGCACAGACCTCTACAGGCTACACAATGGCACCCTGACTGCCATTAGGTATTGGGATGAAATTCTTGGACCCATTGTCCTGGGTTCCTCCTGGTTGTAGTGATCTCAATGTATAGTGTAGTCCGATTAGAAAATTGATATTTAGATGTTAGTATGATGACTATAAATGTGTTGTTCCGCAGCAACACACCAGGCTCTCCAGAGAACGCATTTTATTTAACTTCCAATAACGAACAAAGTCCAAAGTCCACAATCGATACAAAATCCAACAGAGCATATAATTCAAATCTCTTCCTAGACCTGTGCCTTCATATCAGAGAATAGATAGAGAATATATTCTCAGTGACAAGACTCACCTCCAGGATTATTTTCCCTATTCACTGAATAGCTGAGCAATTTGATTGGCCGTCTTTGATCTACATCCTGTCTTTCAGAGTGACAGATAATGACCCCAGCCGGAGACGGCTTCAATCATCACCTATTCCTAATCTTGCATACTAATAAGCTTCCTAATTAGATTACATGTAGCTTGAGTAATGGTTTGATTGATTTGATGTGTAAAATGGATTCATCCTGTCTCTTTGCCTATTGACAATCGACAAGCGTCTTTTGATGTGTAACATGTACGATAATTACAGGTTTGATGTGTAAAATAGACCCATCCTGGACCCCTGCACACTGACAATCGACAAGCCTTATTTGACATGTAACATGTAATTGTTTTAACAGGTACCAAATATCAACTGAAATCTGGCCTGGTCAATTTTGGACTTATAATATAATAATACAACATGTATATGTATATATATAAATATATATATAAATAAATATATACTATAT